>NW_024040182.1:0-7477 GCF_014851395.1 Micropterus salmoides
TGAGTGGTCTTTAGTGTTACCAAGGTAAATGATACCATATGCCAGACTGTGATAACAGAGGTTATAACAGAAAAAAAAAAAAGAAAATGCACCAAATTATAATTAGCCAAGTGTCATTAAACCCAAAAGGATAATACCAGCCTCATTAGTGCACTCATCAGGATGTTTTAAAAAGGAAACTGTTTACACCTCATCAGTTTATTATTTACATTTTAATGAGATGAAAATGAACTCACATGCATTTAGCCCACATGACCCGTTTCTCACACTCATATCTTGTTATTGCTGCCGGTTCTCACACTGTGACACACATGAAACCAAAACCTCAGAGCAGGAACAGATCGCCCACTGAATGACTGGGGAAATGACAATAATAATATTGATAGCATTGGTAATTCATGAATATTCCATAAAACACACTGAAGAAAACAAATATAAAATAATCACACAGCGTTCACTGCTGAATGAAAGACTTTCCCCCCCTTTAAGCGTGAGTGTAATAATGCAGCAAATCACTGAAGTGTATCTGTTCTAACACATACACACACACACACACACACACACACACACACACACACACACACACACACACACACACACACACACACACACACACACACACACACACACACACACACACACACACACACACACACGGTCTTCAGAGTAATTACTAGCTGTAATCCAAAGACTACACTTTAAACATTTTGACTATTTGGTTTCTTAATAAGGTTTGATACATTTGCCTTGTTTGCTCTCAAGTTAGGGCCTCAGGTTGTAGTGTTATCTGAATCTACATTTCAATAAATAACATCTTCTGAATCTACATCACGGCAAGGGCACTTATTCTGCAAGTACAGATCAGGGACACCCAAATGCTTTGGCACAAAGCTTTCACTGCAAGCTGAATAACACAAAGACCTTGACAGAGAATAGAATTAGATTCAATGTGTCATTAGTTCAAATGTTTTATGGCAGTGTGAGAGCTTTGGGACCTCTGTTGGAAATCCACAGGTGCTCAGAGTAAAAGGGGGGGGGGGGGGGGGGACAGGAAACAAAATGGTGGAAATGTTCACCTCTGGAGAGTAAGAGCTGTGTAAATCCTGATCCTGGCACAATTGTGGGGCCTTTTTTCAGGATGCTGAGAAGTAAAAAAAAAAAAAAAAAAAAAAAACTGTCTCAACTATTAACATCTCCTTTGCCACATTGTTTGCTCTCCTGAACAAAGGCTTTTAACAAGTATTTAGAGTGTTTTGCAACCATCTTCATGAGTGAGCATTTATATTTTTGTGAAACTCATTTGAGGTCTAATGGCTTGACTTTCAGCTAGCCCGATTAGAGTGCTTGCAAACAAAACCTCTGATGTCTGATCTTCTTCTTCCTCCTGTTGCATTTTTTTCCCCTCAAGTATTGTCATCTATCTACTTCTTCCCACTTCCTGCAGTAAAGTCAGTGTTTTAAAGAATCATACAAACACACCATAATATTTTCTACCCCACAGGTAACACAAGTTTTCCAGTTTTCCAGTGATAAGAATGAGCACATTCTGGGAAATACAGTATGGCAGTGTTCACTCAACTTACAGACAAGACTGCAACATCTTACAAGCAAGCAGTCTGACACACACTCTTACTGTCAGGACAATGTGTGTGCATTTGAGATGTGTTGTTTTCAGTTGGTACATGTATCTGCCTGTAAAGGGGCTCCACCAACGTGTTAATCCATAGTGATCAGCAGCTCAATATTGCCTCACTGGAGAGGTGAAATTACAGAGTACTGGAGGCACAAACAACACAAGGAGGAGGTCACTTCCCATAATGAAGAGCACTTATTTCTAAGCTATATCTATTGTGACACTGGATAGCTGCAGCTCAGTTACACTTTCAGTCTCCCAAAAGATCACATAAAATGAATACATCCGTGCAGTTTCTGTTTCAACCCAACAACATCAGCAGTGTTTTGCGCTGATCACTTCTGAGGTCAAAGTTCAGTTCTAAAAGGAATCTACGTGTCAAAAGCTTTTAAAATATAGCCTACATTTTTCAGAGTATAACATTAAAAGTGAGCTAAAAGTGTACGTGCGTGAAGAGCAACACGTACTGTGAGCTGAGTTTGACGTTTCAGTTCAGGAAGCAGGGGAAACTTGTGTCGCGCAGGGCCGTAAACACGTTAACGTCCATGAGCTGAAGTTAAGAGGTTTAAAAATATCAGCTGATAGGGGTAAGGCTGCGAGCTCGCGGTCGGTGGACTCACCTCACACGTGAAGTCCGTGACAACAACACGTAGTCATAATGTGTCTCGAGGAAGCGGCTGGAGCTGATCCGATGAGGATGATGACGACTCCTCCGCTTTGACAAATATGTCTGAAACTGTAACCGTGATTAACGTAAACTTGACACCGCGGAAGGCTGACCTGCTCTCTCTCTCCCTCTCTCTCTCTCCCTCTCTCTCTCTCTCCCTCCCTCCCTCTCTCTCTCTCTCTCTCTCTCGAAAACACACAGGTGCCTCCCCCTTTTTTTTCCTTCCTCTCCTCTCATCCACCCCTAAGGAACATTTCCGACCTCTGCTTGCTCACATTTTCACTACTCACACCGACCCCAACGTGATCACGAACGCCACAATTTTTCGCAGGAATAACCACAGAAACCGAACGCGGCGCAGTCGACGTCACCTCGGCATGAGTGAGCGAGGGAGCCCCCCCCCCCTCCTCTAGAGCCGACACAAACTGACAGCAACCGGGATCAATAAGGCAACATGCCGTCCTGTCCTGTGCCAGGGCCCCCGGTGGTTCTGTACCAGAGCCGAGAACAGAGCAAACTCGCCGATCAAGCAGCACAAACAAGTAAAAAAAAAAACCACAAGCCAGAGCAGAAGGGAAACTTACAATCGGCTCAACTTACCAGCTTCCTTTTTACATCCTGCTCGACCCGGCTTGTTGTTGTCTCTCACCGCGGTGTTAGATGAGACGACGGCACGGCGAAGCGACTGAAAAATTGATAACAACGAATTGCTGGTTATAAATAGTCATGATACCCCTCTGGTGTACCGATGAGTGGTCCGTACAAGCCCCAGGAAATACGTCACGGCCGCGGACAAAGTGGAGACGTTGGAGCAACACCTACCTACCGGCCAGCGGCGCTGCGACACCTCCACCTGCTGGTCACAGGCCGCACAGCACCCTTACGTCCCGATACTGAGGCTGTGGCTGGCAGCTGCCAAACAAGCTGTTTATTCACAGATGGGAAATGTTTTTATAGTATAAACACTTAATAGACGCCCAGTATAATGCCCGACTACACGCCAATAAGCGCCATCTTGATTGATTAAATTCTGGTTGCACACAGTAAAGTGAACATCTTTCTTAGGGCCAGATCAACCAATCAGCAAAAAAACTGCTTTTGGGGAACTACTGACCTGCAGCCATTCCTCCTGCCCACTGTGCGCAGACTATATATGGCTGCTTTATTATTTCCCCAGACCAACCAGTGACCTAGCAATAGTGTTGGAGCAATAGTACCTGGTCCAAATGATGAGACTTGCGATCATTTGATGGTTTTAAGCCACCTTTAATTAGAAATATTCGCATGTATGCTGCCCTGACGTTCAACCATGAACCACAAACGTCCCTGGTTCGCATCCAGCAAAGGACGTTTGTTGCATGTCATTCCCCATCTCTCTCTCCCCTCATTTCCTTTCATGTCATGTCAAAGGGGTCACATTGAAATTCTGTTTTATTCATCAAGCTTTACATTGTTTTTGAAATCTTAAAACATTTACAAGACTACTTGAACATAACAAACATAGTTTCCTTGCTGAAGTTGTAACTAGACTTGTAGTGCTACTGAATAGTCGGGTCACAGATTATTTATTGTTTTGCTCCTTAAAGTCATAAATCATTAAAGCTTAAAGGTTTCACTGAGTAATACAGCTCTCATTTGGAATGCAGAACCAAACTCAGGAAATGAAAACTACCTGCATGCTGAAGCATCTGGAGGGATTAGTGACTACTCAGACTTACAGATACAGCAGCCTAGTCAATAAATCATTCTAATATTAAAGCTTACCATTACCATCTCTTATGTCAACAAATAATTTTTACGCATTTTTCATGTGTTTGTCCAGTATTATACTCATAAATACACCTCACATTATAGTATCTCAAAGAGAAAGTTGAAAGAATGTCAGTTTATATTTAACAAAAAAAGATGCTGCCAGAGAGGACTGGTACTGTACTTTGAAAGGATTCAAACATCAAATGTGCAGCATTTCTGAGCTGAAAGCTATAAATATAATGGGGTCTTAAAAGGTCTTTTCTAGATCCCATCGATTGTAGATTAAGGGAAGGATTCAAGATATTTCACCTGGATTTAATTCAATAAAATATCATCACAAGTTTGTTTGCTTGATCACATATCCTGTAAAGTTTGAAAAGCCCTTTCCACTGTCACATAAACATTAACCACTGCATTGCTTCCTCTGATTCTTTTATTAATAAAAGAATATTATACATAGTACAACTACATTCACATTTATTTATTGTCAAGTTGATAGCTCACATAAAAGTGCAGCACAGTACAATCAAGAGCAATGCAAATTAAAGGAGCAACACGGAGGGAGGAGACCCATTCAAAATATTTATTCAAGTACAAATATGATGATACCAAGGGAGGTCAAGGGGCAATTAAATTTGTTCCAGCATTTTAAATTAGTTGATAAAACAAGAGGCACAGACCCAGTGAGCGTACAATGAAGCAGTCTGCGTTCAGGGTTGCTGGAGCCGAGTTTCTCCCTGTGGAAGCGGACAAACATTGAATCATCACCTTATAAACACAACATAAAAATCCTATTGGTTAGTGGTAACAGGTAGAACTATAATAAAGTATATGTGCTCACAAACACATAACTATAACAGACTCATTATGAAGGAGGTTATTAAAAGGACATTTTATCACCCTCATTTTTCAAGACACACCTCTCAGCTCCAGCAGGACGTCTCCTTCGTATCGAGCCAGTCCGACAGCGTGTCTCTGCTCGGTGTCCAGCTCTTCCCACTGCTCCTCGGACACAGCCCACGCCTGCTCAGCGCTCAGCCACGACAACTGCACTGCACTGAATGCCACCTTTCAATCACACACCCAAATACTAACTCACTCCTACATGACACTTCAAGAGGAGGCAAGCTGCGTGAAGAGATAATATCCTTTTGTGGACATTTTTTTTAATTTTGTTACGAAAATTGAACCAATTTACCATAAAATGTGCAAATTTGTGCTTTCAATGAAAATTAAGTGCAGCTTCCTGTTACAGAGCATGACAAATGAACATGTCTCAACATTAAACACACACAGTACATATACAAAATGTAGGGTGTACTGTCCGTATCTTTCTTCCCAAATCAAATCATACATTTGACATGTTTTTTTACTGCAGCTTTTTCTCAACATTTATTATCTATGTGTCCTCAATTCACTTTATCCAGTATGATTTTGTTTGAGGGCATAAACTGCTTTCTCCATTGCTAATAAGTCTTTGAGCCTTTATTTTCCAATTCATTGAGATTTTCTGTTTTAATGTGGCTCTTTGTTTTTCCTTTACATTGTCACGATGTAGGTCAGCGTCATTAAGAGATAAGTAATCAATCATTTCATTTCATTTGTAAAAAATGTCTTATATAACCTTTAGTATATCATATCATGACAAATACCTAATTTATGTCTCTATTTGTTGAAAGCATAAAAAATTTTATACATTTATGAAACACGTTTGTAAATTAATAGCAACCATTATTGTGATGGAAAATATGTAAAATTTGGCAGCTAGTGTGCATCTACAAATTCCCCGTTTGAAAAAAATAAGGTCATTTTATGATTTGAAAAAATAACTAAAATATCTGTTTTGACATTTTGACTACAAAAAGCACAGGTGTTAACATTAGCAATGGCTCTGTTGTATTTAAGGGTCACAGTAAGTCATGACAGTGTAAGAGTGGACCAGAACGCACAATACCAGGACCCTAAAGGTGAAGCAGCTACATGGAATTCAGCCATCATTCATCTTATCATTTACAGCTGTGCTTTTTCTACTGTAACATGAAATGTCTAAATGAAAAAGGCTAGTTGACTCCTCTCTTTGACACTTTATGAGACTAACTCTTATATGTTAAATATAACATCTCAAAATTGTGTGGACCCCTAAAATTATGGGTGAAACTCACTGCCATTTGTTTTGGTGACATCAGTGCGATGGCTTCAGGGGTGATTCCCTCCACTTGTTCTTGTACCAGAGCTGACAGCACCATGTCCTCCAGGCCCACTGGACGGAGACACAAACGCTGTAGTCAGAAAATTAATGTTTCTCATATCAAATCACAGGAGAAGTTCTCCTAAACATTTATACCCTCAAGGGTATTTTTAATTGCACCTATCCATCCAAGAGCTGTCATTTCCTCCTCCCATCCACCTACCGAAAAACATTTTTTTAAAGTTGATTGTAAAAAGTTTATACCCCAGGGATATTATGTTCTACTGTACCTGCCAATGTCCCAATTTCAGTGAAAACTTCTGGTCCCCAGGCGCTGACTGGACCAAAGGCCTCAGGTCTGGATAAACGGCTTGTCAACACCTCCATCTGCTGTTCTGTGCATGGCAGGGACATCTCCCGCAGGAACAGGACAGCCATACTGCAGTTGGAGGAAGAAGATCATTCTCTTCTGAGGGTGTGCGAAATATTTTCGTGAGGTTTGTGCTGCTGAAAAATGTGCACCAGCCTCCTGTTAGTTAGCGTCTGTTTGCAAGTGGATGTGAAATCATTAAAGAGGTGGTATTATGCTAATTTCAGGTTCAAAATCTTAATTAGAGGTTGTACCAGAACAGGTTTACATGGTTTAATTTTCATACTGCACATTGCTGCAGCTCCTCTTTTCACCTTATGTGTTGTACTCACCGCTCTTGAGCTACAGAGTGATGTATCTTACTTGTACAAAATTGCGCAGAGTTGCACATGCGCAGGTCCCAGTAAAGACTACTAGCCAATCAGAAGCAGAGAAGGGCGGGTCGTAAGAAACAAGGTAGTGTGATCCAAATCAAAGCTGCTCTATACTGCGATGTAACCTAGCCAGATGGTATAAGGTTTTTTTTTTGTTTGTTTTGGGGTTTTTTTCTCCATTTATTTATTTATTTTGCATAATACAAAACCAACAATTCTAGCCCCTTAGGACAAAAACATAATCCAGGACTAAGTACATAGAAAATAAGGTGCAAAGTTCAAGTTCAAGTGCACTTATAGACTACACAAACAGCTAGAAAATAGGAAAGGAACAAACAAATGATCAAAACATTACTAGAAGGAATAAAAAAAATAAAAATAAAAAATAAGTATCCATTTTAACCTCTGGTTGGGGTCCAATTAAATGACAATCTAACAAAAGTATATAAAGTAATATAGCCTTCTTGGAATTAACTATCTTCATTGAATCTTT
>NW_024040183.1:0-15164 GCF_014851395.1 Micropterus salmoides
CTCTTTTTCAGACCATTCTCTGTAAACCCTAGAGCAAGTTGTGTTGACCAAGTCTACATGCCTAAATGCGCTGAGTTGATGCCATGTGATCGTGATCATGTGATTAGCTATTTTTAACAAGCAATTGAACAAGTGTAACTAATAAAGTGGGCGGTGAGTGCACAAAAGTATTTACAGCCTTTGCTTTATACTTTGTTGAAGCGTATGATGCTACAAGCTTGGTACACCTATTTTTAGACAGTGTCTCCCATTTTTCTTTGCAGGACTTTTCAAGCATCCAAGGTTGGATGGGGAGAGTTGGTGCACAGCCATTTTCAGATTTCTCCTGAGATGTTCAATCAGGTTCAAGTCTGGGCTTTGGCTGGGCCATTCAAGGACATTCACAGAGTTGTCCTGTAGCCACTAATTTGTTATCTTGGCTGTGTGCTTACGGTCATTGTCCTGTTGAAAGATAAACCTTCACCCCAGTCTGAGGTCCAGGGCGCTCTGAAGCAGGTTTTTATCAATGATGTCTTTGTTCATGGCTGCATTCATCTTTCCCTCAATCCTGACTAGTCTCCCAGTTCCTGCCCTGAAAAACATCCCCACAGCATGATGCTGCCAGCACCATGCTTCATTTAAAGGATGGTATTGGCCAGGTGATGAGCGGTGCCAGGTATCCCCCAAACATGACACTTGTCATTCAGGCCAAAGAGTTCGATCTTTGTTTCATCAGACCAGAGAGTTTGTTTCTCATGGTCTGAGAGTCCTTCAGATGCCTTTTGGCAAACTCCAGGCGGACTGTAATGTGCCTTTTACTGAGGAGTGGCATTGCATTGCTGTCTGGATTTGCTTATCATACCCGTCGGTAGGACATCCAACGTTGATCCCGACAGAGTTTTTACGACGACACTCCAAAGCAATACAGTTCATCTGGTCTTCTACTTTTCATCCCCCAAAAACTCCACACGAAAAGTTGACCACAGTGTCATAGCCAGCCTAGCCAGGATGGCTAATGGCAAAATCCAACATGATCACAACAATGTCAATCGGAATAGTCCGATTGACATTGATAAGGGTCCTCTCCTCCAGGATCAAATGAGTGAAGTTTGATTTTCTGTGTTTACTAAAACATGGCAACAACCTAATGACTTTTCACAGCTGAACGAATCGACTCCCCCTGGGTTTGTTTACATCTGTCAACCCTGTGACTCAGGCAAGGGGGAGGTCTTGCCATAATTTATCGTGAGAAGTTGAAAATCTCCACTGTTTCTGTACCTTCTCGTCGTTCATTTGAATCCATCACCTACAACTGAAAGGCCCTATTCCAACTATGGTGGCCACTGTCTATTGTCCACCCAAGCCCAATACTGACTTTATAAATTAATTCACTGCTTTTCTTACATTTATGTGCTCACTCTCCCCTAATGTAATACTGCTGGGGAATTTTAATATACATATGGACAATACCTCTAATGCATACACAAGGGAATTTACATCTTGCCTCGACAGTTTTGGATTGGAGCAATATATTCACTTTCCCACTCACTCCAAAGGTCATGTTTTGGACTTGGTATGGTGCTCTGGTGTCACTCCTCATGGCTGCACTGCAACCGACCTCCCCATTTATGATCACATGTTAATTTCTTTTAATGTCAACTTAACATTGTCCAAAATAAAACTGCCGCATGTCATTTCATTCAGATATTAAGGACATAATTTAAATACTCTCTATAGTGAAATTGATTGCCGCCCCTGTTATTCCAACGATGGCTTACAAAACATTTTAAATTCTCTGGCTCCTTTAAAAACCTGGACTGTTTCCTGGTTTATATCAGAACTATGCCAGCTTAAAGTAAAAGGTTGTCGCATGGAATGCCTTTACAAGAAAACTGGACTTGTTGTGCACCAAGAAATGTACAACAAAAAAAACACATTCACAACTACAAGGACACTTTTTCTACAGCCAAATCCACCTATTATGCAGGTATAGTTAGTTCAGACGAAGGAAACACCAGAGCCTTGTTCTCCATGGTCAACAACATACAACCACCGGACTCTCTCGTGCAGCATCTGTACTCAACTGCTTACTGTAACTCCTTAATGTCATTTTTTAATGCCAAAGTACACACGATTCACCAGTAACTGACTACTAATACCTCTCACAGTTTGTCTTTTTCAGTTTGTCACAGTTTGTCTGTTCTGTTCATCATCTATCTGCTTTCTCTTGGTCATTTGCGGATCACACCCAGCTCTACCTGTCCATCAAACCTACCACATCTCTTCCACCCACCTCCCTCTCTGATTGCCCAATGGAAATCAAATCCTGGTTCTGTTGCAACTTCCTCAAACTTAACAGTGACGAAACAGAGGTTCTCCTCATTGGCACCAAATCCACTTTGACTAAATCTGACTCATACCATTGACAACTCCCCAGTTTGCCCCTTTCCCTCAGGTTAAGAGTCTGGGTGTGATCCTTGACAGCACACTTTCAGCCATCTCGTTCACACACTGGTCACATCCCGCATTGATTATTGTAATTCTCTTCTCATTGGTCTTGCTCTCAAATATATACATAAACTTCAACTGGTTCAGAACTCTGCTGCCCGTATCATCACCAGAACCCCTTCTATTAATCATATTACTCCTTTCCTTCAGCAGCTTCATTGGCTCCCAGTTAAATACCACATTGATTTCAACACTCTGCTCCTGACCTTCAAGGCCATTGACAACCTCACTCCTCTGTACCTCACTGACCTCCTTCATATTAACACCCCCACCCGTACTCTTAGGTCTTCTTCTTTTATTCACCTTACTGTACCTCCTGCTCGTTTGACCACCATGGGGTTCAGAGCCTTCAGCCGCTCTGCCCCTCGTCTTTGGAACTCTCTTCCACCAGACATCCGCAACATCGACTCTCTTTCCATTTTTAAATGGAAAGAGAGTCAATTCCGCCTAAAACACATCTTTTTAAACTGGCATATCCCACGTGATCACTATTTTTTCCAGTTGTTTATGCACTGTAATTATAGTTGTTAATTTTATTGATTTATTGCTGTACTGTTTTATTATGTTTTGTGAGGTGACCGTGAGTGTTCAGAAAGGTGTCTATAAATAAATAAATAAATAAATGTATTATTATTATATTCTGCCCCAATCGCTCATTTTGGCCAAGCGGCCAGCTCTAGCAAGAGTCCTGGTGATTCCAAATGTCTTCCATTTAAGGATGATGGAGGCCACTGTGTTCATTGGGACCTTCAAGATTTCAAACAAACTTCTTTCATGTTGTCATTATGGGGTATTGTTTGTAGAACAAAACAAACAATGCACCACAATCATATGCAAATAAATCCCTTAAGAAGCAGGCAAAAATCAAAATTCAAAAATACAGGCAAAGTCTAGGGAAATGAAGAAAGTCCAAAAACACAGGGGCAACAAACACTGGCAAAATGACACACAAAGACACAGTACAAAGACAAACTGGCAAAAACAAACACAAAGGTATGAATTTAAGTTGCACAAGAGGAAGGGCTCAACATAAAACAAATAACTAAAGAAATAGATACATTTAAAAAAAAAGAAGCTAATTATGCTGATTTTGTAGAGTAAAGGGGTAAAATGAGATATTTTACCATTTGAGCAACTACAACAACAAAAACCCAATATGTTCAAAATAGTTTGGGGCTTCTGAAAATATACTTTCATGGAAATAAGCAACATTTTGCAAAACAACTTCTAAACATGTAACATAGCAACGAATACTGGAGCAATGACTACCAAAGCAACAACCACCATGGGAACAGCTCCTGGAGCAAGTACTACCAAAGCAACGACTACTGAAGCCATGACTAACATAGCAACCACTACCGGAGCCATGACTACTAATGCAATGTCTGACATAGCAACAACAACCAAAGCAGCAACTCCTGGAGCAATTACTACTGAAGCAACGACTACCGAAGCAACAATCCAACATATCAACAACTAACATAGTCAAAGCAACGACTAACCTACCAATGACTAACATAGCAACAACTTCTGAAGCAAAGACTGACATATCAACAACTACCAAACTATAACTACTGGAGCAATGACCACCGAAGCAACAACTACTGAAGCAATAACTAACACAGCAACAACACGCCAAACGGCTCTAAGGCGAAAGCGGGAGGCTAATACCACCAGTGAGGAGTCTGACACAACAGAGATGGAAAGGCTAGAGGAACTGTTGGAGGAAGAAGAAAATAAGTCTGATGAGGAGGAGCTGGAACAGGATGTCCCAGAATGACCGATGAGGACAAAGAAAAACCTAAGAATACATCCTCCCGTCCTCTCAGACACAAGAGGAGTCCTCTGCCCCTGTCTATTATGGGCTCTTCCAGCTGTCTGACAGCTACTTCTGTAATTCTGGTGAGTATTTAAACTAGAAACATACCGAGAAAATAAAACATTATTTAAATAAGATATTTGCATATTTATAACTGTCTTCTTTTCTATACTCCCAACACCCGAAGCCTTCACAACATAATGGATGATATTAATTGCTTTGTGAAGACTGATTACTGGCTGTAAGCTTGTCTTCACCAAAGTGATACTTCATACATTCTAAGGAGGAGTACACACACAGATCTAATCAAGTTCATTTATATGCAATGGGTGGGTTATTTACAGTACACACATAGCATCAAAATTAGCTTAGCTGCTACTGGTCGTCAGACTTGACCTCAGGTGACAACTATAACAACAGTCATTACACCAGCCAGGAGTGCTAACGAACCAAGCAGTATCCATCACCTTGATAATGACCCCACAGAGGTTAAATAGCTGGGATTCCCAGTCAGAATTGAAGAGTTCTTGTTCTGTGTTAAGGAACCAGGGCAAGTACTTTTGTGGGGGATTACTGATAACAACCAGACACCTGCAGTTAAGTTTGTTAACACACTAGGCTTAGAGGGTGCTGCTCACTTTGTATTTTGTTTCTTACTGAACAAGTCAGAGTTTTGTTTAGTTTGATTTTGGAGTAGCAAGAGGCTATCTCTCATTTGGAGCAGCCTCTTTAAGTTATATTTGTTTCTTTGATTTAAGCAGCACCTACCAGCCCTTTTCCATTCTGTTTGTAAACCCTGTCAACAATAAACAACTTGCACTTTTACCAAAAACATTCTGGTTCATGTTGCTTCCCTTTCCCCACAAGCCTGTAACAATGTTTACAGAAATCCCTGAAGTTTACTTGACATGATTTTATTTTGTGATGATTAAGTGTTCCCTTATTTTTTTGAGCAGTGTACAGTCAACACCTCTCTAAAACAGTTTCAACAAAAATGGAACATCATTACCTTCAAGAAGGGAAGATTTTTTGCAGGACTGATATATCATTTTAGTTAGGTGTACTTAATAAAATCGGAAACTGAATGTATTTTTAACACACAGTGATGGGTAATAAAACAATATATTTGTGAGACCATATGTTGCTTACTGACAGTAGTAACTGCTGTTTTAACAAAGTGTTTTGCTTTTTTCCCTATCAAAACAGGGAAGTGTTGCAAAACACCCTTGAACGGTGTTTTTGCACCGAGAACTTCTTTGACGAATGTTAATGAGCACCTGCCAGAACACAATGCAATTCGAACGGCATTGTTATCACCCAAAGATTGTGAAGAATTCTTTTTGTTTAATTTTTATATCAATAATGAGATTTCTTTACTAAAGTAATTTGGTTTTGGTTCTTTTATGGGTGAATTTGCCCCCTCAATAACCAGAACTTGAGGTTAAACTGACAATATAGGTACAATCTCTGTAACTTGAGTGGTTTTGGGTGATATTGCTTAATCACTGAATTTTTCCTGATGAAAAAAAAACTAAGAAAATTATTATTGTATAATCTACAATTTGTTATATTTTTAAAATATTTTTTATATTAACACTGACTGATCAAAGGGATTAATGTCCTGATAAGGCTTTTAATTGTAATAATATAGAGTCAAGCAATCAAAAACACAAAAACACAGGCCACTTAAACCCATATTAACTGTGGATACTCTGTTGATCCTTTTACATCGCATGTAGAAATAGAGGCTCAGCAGCAGTTTTGGCAATTTGGTAATGTTTTTTTTTTTTTAGGTATGTTCCTATTTAGCTGACATTTTTATCCAAAGCAACACAATGGTGGATGTGGTTCTGTGGGAATTGAACCCAGGTCTCCCGCACTAAAAGAATGTGTGTTATCCACTGAATAGTTTTTTCTTTCTTTGTTTCGCCACATTTATCTCTTTTTCACTTTTCACACAAACCGGATGGAAAGTAAACTTCTTTGATTATCGCAATAATTTTTTAGTGAAAGCCAAGATCACTTTAAAATTCTATCTAATAAACTCAACGTCTGGCATCACTATAAAACAATTAGCAACTGATGAGAATTGAGATATTGCTGCCTGTCATGCACCCCTGTGGCGGGTGTCCTGGCCCATTAGAGGCGAGCCCCCTGTGGGTCGCGGAGGGTCCCCCCTTCTCTTCATAGGTGCGTCGGGCCACCGGGCCAGATGACCAATTCACCCCTTGCAGGTAGTAAACATATTATGAACTCTCGCTAATTTATGAGGTTATTCTCGTAATATATTTTGACTTTTTTCTCAACATGTCAGAAATCACGGATATGTAGATGAGATTCTGAATGTGCATAAAATTTTAAATATGAACAGAAAACCTGCTGAAACACAGGAGCTATTAAAGTCCAGGTGTTTATAATTGAAAAAGTGTTTAATGCTCAGACCTTACTAGGTGAAGTCCCCTAGACTCCCCACTTAAAAAGTGTCCCCTCCAGTGTTCAAATAAAACCTATGCTCTTGCAATTCTTCAAAAAAGAAGGCCTAACCTTTAAATTCACTTGAGTGAAAGCAAACAGTCTGTGTTTGACTGGTGGGAAGATTTCTAAATACCAGGTTAGGTTTGGTTTACAAATTTAGGCTATGATGTCTGGAGGGTGGTTATATGCTGATCACACTTATTCATTATTGACCATGATTACTGACTTAGGTTAAATTAGTTCTGCTACTGAACTTTTTTCATACTGTGGTGGGTAATGTCAGTTTAAGGTTGGGCACATGGGAGGGCATAAAAAATCTCACCTAGGGCTCCAACACTATCAGGAATCACCAAACAGGCTCCATAAGAAACATTCTCATGTCACAACTGATGACAATCTTTTTCTGCATGAGCAGTGTCACTAGTTATACTAGGCCAGTAAACACGCAAACAGCTGTTTTCTCTTATTTTATCTGATTACACATGGCGCTTCCACATTCCGCTGGATTGCCATCTCACTTTTCCAGTTAGTTTGGTGGGCTAGAAGGGATGAACAGCATGAGTCGGCAGAACAGCCAACCGCTGTAACAGTGTCACGTACAAGTCTACTTCCTCCTGTCAATCATCTTGAGTGGTACCATTGCATGAAAACCAATCAGACATTTGGAGGGAGTTGTACATGGGTTTCTATCCCATCAAAAGCAAAAATATCTGACATTTCTGCATGGCAGCACATAACATACCAATGTAGAGGTGTACAACCTGTTGTAGATGTTTTTCCGAGTCCAAAGTTCAACAGGCAAATGACGGAAACAACCAGATCATAACTGCAAAGAGACTCTTTCTTAAACTATAGTAGATTTGTTTGAACTTTACTGAACATGGACTTAATGTCTAACTGCATTAGCCTGCAGTTGTCACTGGTGATAAACATTTAGCTATCCATTTTCTCTGTCGAATAAAGTTGGTGGTGAATTTTTGATTAACATTAGATGTAATTTAATCAAAGTATTTCCATGACTAAATTATTTATTATCATTATAATAAGTAGTCTGGGGAATTTAAACATATTTAAAGTATAGTTTTACTTTAAAAAAGAAAAAGGTAGTTAGAGAGGTAAATAACTGAGTAAACATGTCTAAAAATAGCCCCTCTGTGTCTGCTTTTCACCACTCAGGCTGTACATCTGAGCCGCTCCCCTGGAGACTGTCAACAGGATTTTTTGATACTTGAGACCATTTTCATTGTGGATCAGATTTCCTAAAAATGGAACACTGACTTAATTGTTCTTCCTTGGCTCCAAACACAATAACTTCAGTTTTATCTTTGTTTAATTGAAGAAAAGTCTGGCACATCCAATTGTTGACCTTCTCAATACAGTCACTCAGTGGCTGTATGGGATCATAGTGCCCTGGTGATATTGTTATGTAAATCTGTGTGTCATCTGCATAATTATGGTAACATATTTTGTTCTTTTTCATAATCTGAGCCAGTGGAAGCCTGTAGATGTTAAACAGAAGTGGCCCCAGAATGGAGCCTTGGGGAACTCCACAGGTAATTTTTGTTTGCTCAGATGTGTAATTAGCTATAAACACAAAGTAGTCCCTGTCCTTTAAGTAGGATTCAAACCAGTTTAGTACTGTGCCAGAAAGACCAACCCAGTTTTTATGTCTGTCCAATAATACTAAGGCTGAAATTCTGCCACTGTCAGTGTTTAAATGGATGTCATTGAAGACCTTAACAAAAGCCGTCTCCGTGGCAGTGTGCCAAGAATGTCACACTGCCACGGGCAGGGAGTAGCCTAGTAGCTGCCTCTACAGTCTCTCCAAGCCTGAGCGAGAGGCTATGGAGACATACATCAAGGGCTCTCCTGTGGGTGCGGGGTTTTTCTTTGTTGGTATGAAGGACGGGACGTTGAGGCCGTGTATTGACTTCAGGGGCCTGAATGACATAACAGTGAACAACAAATACCCGTTGCCTCTCATGTTCCCACTGTGGTCAAGCTCCGACTTCCCCGCACCATGAAAGTGCACCCCTCCTTTCATGTCTCCCGGATTAAGCCTGTCTCCATCAGTCCTCTGTTGCCTCCCCCCAGAATGGCTGATGATGCTCCGGCTTACACTGTTAACAGCCTTTTGGATTCCTGTCGCCGTGGGCGTAGAGTACAGTACCTGGTGGATTGGGAGGGTTACCTGAGGTGCGCTGTTGGATTTCCCACCGCCAGTCTCTCGTTGGTCCGGGACTTCCATCGCTTGCACCCTGGCCAGCCAGGAGGCGGCCGTCGGAGGGGGGCTACTGTCACACTGCCACGAGCAAGGAGGTGACAGCTGGTGTGTTGTGTGTGTATAAAATACACATATATGTGTTTGAGTTATTTTTTTCTTTGAGTGTGTGAGAGATGCATGGTGGGTTTTAGTTTTGTCTGTCTACATCTGGTGTCCCCCTCTCTTCCTCCTCCTCTCCCTCTCGCTCTCCTTTCCATCCCTCTCCCTCAGGGTGGAATTAGCTTTGTGACATGGTGCATTATCCTGCTGGAAGTAGCCATCAGAGGATGGGTACATGGTGGCCATAAAGGGATGGACATGGTCAGAAACAATGCTCAGGTAGGCCGTGGCATTTAAACCATGCCCAATTGGCACTAAGGGGCCTAAAGTGTGCCAAGAAAACATCCCCCACACCATTACACCACCACCAGCAGCCTGCACAGTGGTAACAAGGCATGATGGATCCATGTTCTCATTCTGTTTACGCCAAATTCTGACTCTACCATCTGAATGTCTCAACAGAAATCGAGACTCATCAGACCAGGCAACATTATTCCTGTCTTCAACTGTCCAATTTTGGCGAGCTCTTGCAAATTGTAGCCTCTTTTTCCTATTTGTAGTGGAGATGAGTGGTACCCGGTGGGGTCTTCTGCTGTTGTAGCCCATCCACCTCAAGGTTGTGCGTGTTGTGGCTTCACAAATGCTGGTTATTTCAGTCAAAGTTGCTCTTCTATCAGCTTGAATCAGTCGGCCCATTCTCCTCTGACCTCTAGCATCAACAAGGCATTTTCGCCCACAGGACTGCCGCATACTGGATGTTTTTCCCTTTTCACACCATTCTTTGTAAACCCTAGAAATGATTGTGAAATACTCAGACCGGCCCGTCTGGCACCAACAACCATGCCACGCTCAAAATTCTTAAATCACCTTTCTTTCCCATTCTGACATTCAGTTTGGAGTTCAGGAGATTGTCTTAACCAGGACCACACCCCTAAATGCATTGAAGCAACTGCCATGTGATTGGTAGATAATTGCATTAATGAGAAATTGAACAGGTGTTCCTAATAATCCTTTAGGTGAGTGTATATACACACAGGGACTAACGCGCAGGGCAAGAGCAACATAGGTGACTGAGATCAGAACTGACGAGACAGGCAGGAGGAGAGACAGCAGGGGAAAACAGACAGCAGAGACAGACAGGCAGAGGGATTACTGGGGGAACAGACAGAACACTGAGTTTCTCTATGCTTCCTCTCTTCCTGAAGCGGCTGTCTGACACTGTCGATATCAAAGCACATATTGGAACACAGGTACGTCTTTAGAAACATCGAAATCACAGTTAAATAGGCTGTTTTTTACCCAAACATGATCTTCAACATGACACTTTATGATCAATCTGTCATCGATGTATGAGAGTTGTCTTTGGACATCGTAAATTTATCCTCAGCACAGAATAAAAGCTGCACTGTCCTTTATAACACAGTGACTCTGTAGACATTAAGGCAAAACACTTACTGTGCGCAATGAACAGTAACTTTTCATATTGTAGCTGCACAGATTGAACATTCCTATCGTAGTTATCAGCTGGATATGACGTGAATATTTCTGAGTGAGGATGACTGTGGTGCAGCTGAAACAAATAAATGTAGTTTAAATTAGTTTTTCATTATCTGTTGATTGCCTGTCTGAATGTGTTTTGATAGCATTTCAGAAAATACGAAATGAGCAAGATTTTATAAATGTAACAGATGTCTAAAACTTCAGTCAGTTTGAACCTGGACACATTTTAAATTACAAAAAATCACTAATAGGCCTACTGAGTTGGTGTGTCACTTTACAATCACAGGTCCATGAGGAGCCTAAACTATGTCTAATCTGTTAGATTAATATTTTCATCTTCAGTTATTGCCACCAGCATTTAGTCCCGTCAGGTTACAGCTGAATAAACAGGCCTGTAGCTATTTAAAATGAATAACAGGCTGTAGGAGAATCCCAGCTCATTATCATTCATTAAGGAAACTCCAGTCTTCTAAATGATGAATGAGCAGCACTGTATAAAAGTAATATTGTTAATGTATCGATCCTGCGTTTTAGAGCCAATCATGGTCCGCGTTGGCAGCATTCATATTTCTAGCTCCACCCGATTAAAATGGAGCCTCTGCCTTTATTTACCCGTTGCCATGGTGAATCGTAGTAGCGGAGCTCCATTGATGATGGCTTTTTTCCATCCCCACGCACGTGCTTCCATCAGGCTCAACATACTCAGAGTTGACTGAACAACTTAGAGAATATAAGCAAGATACACAAATGGCATCAGATTATGAACAGGTAAATACAGAGTGACATTTATACCTTAAACGGCATTTCAGAATGATGGCATGTAATACTTATTTTGTCCTCTTGGAGGAGCTCTGGTTCCAAGAAGATAGCTTTGATTATTCTTTAAACAATCCTTTGCTCAGTATAATTTAATAATTTAGTTATTTAACATTAAATTTGAGCTGGAAAATTAATTGAGTAGTATAGGATGACATTTCTTTATCATAATTTCTAAAGGAAGTGTCAGAAAGTGTTGGGAACAAAGCATTGGTTACAACATAAAATGAAGAAATGTCAGGGATCCTTGCTGAAAATAAAAGCGCTGCAAAAGTAACTTATTTAGATTCTTACAACAATATCAACAACATGGTAACATAACTACTCAAATGGAGTGGAGAGACCTGTTAACTTAAAGATTTATTAAATTAAACAAGGTAATACTTTGAGTTTTGAGGAGACTGTACTCCTTGTTTACACAAAGGAATTCAGGGCTGTCCTCCTCTTGTGTTCTGGAGTTTCTCACGAATTCACGTCTGGGTGTGAAGAGGAGAATATCCTTTGAGGTAATTAAACAAAGAGGGAGGTCAGTTGCCATGGTTACGTGTGTGGGGGGGCAGTTTAGGGTTTCCTGCCCTCTCTTAAAGAGTAATCTCTGGTTAGTGTTTCTTTGTCATTTTAACAGTCAAGCACCGAGTCTTATCTGGCTGCTGCACCAGAGGTGGCAAGTTTTACGATGGAACTGCCACAGAAACAGCACTTCACCTCCTCCTTTGGTCGCTTCAGCTGTCTGTTGAGGGTTGATATCTCAAACCCCCTCCTTTTCTTTCTCTTAGGGAGAGAGAAAGACTTTGGGATCTCCAAATTGATTTGATATAAAATGAACAAATCCACACTGGTTTGATCACAACATAACACAGAATGTTTTCACTCCTCTGTTTTCCCCTGCTGTCTCTCTGCCTGGTCAGTCCTGTCACCTGTGCTGCTCGTTAGTCCCTGTGTATATATGCCTGGTGTTTCTGTTCAGTCTCTGTCTGGTTATTGTATTGTAGTGTGTTTACACTCAGTTGTGTTGTTTGGAAGAGTGTTTTGTTGGATTCTGAATTACCTGACTATTTTGGACTTTGTCTGCACCTTTCTGTGTACGCCCTGTGTTCTCAGTAAGTGTTAATAAAATCCCTGAACTCTCTCTCTGTTCTTGGTGTCTTGCATTTGGGCTCACACTTCTACTTGCACTCATTCTGAAAACCATGACAGTTGAGTACTTCATTAATTCACCATGCTTTTTCTGTTACCTAATCAAGACAGGAAATGAGAAGGCTCCCAGCACACTGGGCCCCGAGGAGCACGGCTGATGCCACTCTAATAATCAGAGCACAAGAGCTTGCCACCACAAAGACCAGCCATGAGCTGCCGGACAGCTGAGAGGAGCAGGGTGTAACCTATAGTGGCAACTGAAGTCCCAGTGTGTTTTACCTTTTTGTTTGCATGATGTGCTGAACTGCTAACTCAACCTTTTTTTTGGTGTTCAACTTTTGCCTCCACATCCCCTTAGTACCCCTTAGTAAGACACTTTTGTTTTTAGCTTCCCGTTTTGGAAGTTGTTTTCTGTTACCCTTCATTGTAAGTAAATGGCTTTTTTTATTTTCAATGTAAAGCTGTTTCCTCCTTTCCTTCAAACCTGGAACCATTATTGTCACTAACCTCCTCCCCCTGGACTTCCAGCTGAGGTTCGTGACAATAAGTTACTACACTAAATTTATTGAAACTGACAGGTGTGTAGCTAGTGGACAAATAAAGTGTAAAATCTGTAAAAATGAACAAACTCAACCTGTATACCCAACCTGTTTCAAACATTTAAATTTTAAAAAGTAAATTTTAAACCTAAGAAGTGTACCTCCTGTAAATATATAAAAACTTTACTTTGAAAATAATTGTCCTATAGTGCACTTTCAAGTATTAAATGAAAATATAGCTGCAATGATCGAGATCCAAGCAAGTCATGAAAAATGCAACATTTGACATTTTCAGAGGAGAACAGACGCACATCACACATCATCCTGATGGTTTTGGGTGTGTTGTCTAGTATTTTGGTGGCATTTGATCCAAGACTGAGCAAAAAAGAAAAGTGACTGACTTCTGAATTGACCATAGGTTGCAGTGAGGCAAACGTTCACATATCAGTGGATGTGCTGAAAATGTTTTAGCTCTCTAGGACGTACGGGTGATTTTCTCAGATTTTTTTGAAATTAGGAATGAAATGTCTAGAAATTAACAGTTCTTGTAATAATCCACTCCCACTTTGAACAATTATTACAAAATGTCATGCATGAACTGAGCAGTGGCCCAATATCGTACAAACCAAATTTCGTACGAACTGTACAGTGAATTACGAGGTATAAACTTTTTGGAAGTGTAGCGCCACCTGAGCCTCTTTGAACCCAACCAAGCCTGCATAAACCAGAGAATATCCCACTGTGCTTCTTCACTTCTTCTCTTCACCACAGAATCAGGCAAAGTTGGTACGCAATACTGATTCACTCCTCCACCATCTATGCTAATCTTGTCCAAATCGAGGATTTCTCCTGAACTGTCTTCCAGAGCAGCCTCAATAGCTTCCAGACAAGGGATCCCAGATCACACAAATTCTTGGCCAGTAGTCTTCCCAAGCTTACCATAGCTACATCCACACAACCTCAAGAGCTAATTTCCACGTAGTCGAGTGATGCTTATTTTGGGGGATTGTAAAGCAAACACTTATTAAGATGTCCCCACTCTGAGACGCTAACCAACCCCTATATCCCTCCACTTGACCCTTCATCCGATCCTTCTCAATCCTTCTTGCTATCTGAATGAACTCCTTCCTACTGCACAATTGACGTGGTCTTTGTTAGTGAACAAGACCCTTCATGGAAAATGTATTCACTGAAACTGAAATTATGTGTTTTACCGCTCAACTTTCATTGCTGTTTGCTGCTCTTTGTAATGTCCTTTCCTTTGTTGGGCTAAACATGAAAGCTGTCCTCAGGAAACTAATGGCTTCATATTTAACTGCGGTGAATATCACCTTGTGACTGCTGAACGTACACTTCCCTGTCCCTGCGATTGCAACTTCCACTATCTTCATCAAACTCGGGTACAACCTGGAAAGGTCGCTAATCCATCACATGGCCATACAGGACAAACAACCACTCACGCTCATACCTAAGGCAATTTAGAGCACAATGGTACAAATGTCATACCAAATGAAAGAAGGAAGTTGGGCACATATTTTGTGTTCATATCTGATCTTATTACTGAGGTAGACTGTTGAATAGAAGTGTGCACTTGTGACAATTTGCCCCATTGGCAGGTAAGTGTCACACTGTATTATCATACAGTAAAAACAACTACTTAATTGTGAATATTGATTTTAATTAAAATTCAACCAAAATAAAAACAATCATTACTAGAGAATAAATAAAATAATAAAATCTGTCCTTTCAATCAAAACAAAAATGCTGGCAGAGCACAGTAAGTGGCCGACCACTCTCTCTGAACTGCAAATAGATCATGGTAATTGAAAGGAATGCTGCAGATGCCGTGTGAACTTAGTCTCCTAAGCCTACTATAGCTACATCCACAACAACCTCAGTGACACCCCAGAGAGCTCATTTCCACATAGTCCAGTGACGCTTATTTTGGGGATGATAAAGAAAAACTTATTGAGATGTGTCCCCACTCTGAGACGATAACCAACCCCTTCATCCCTCCATTTGACTCCTTCATCCAATCCTTCTCAATACCTCTTGCTATCGGAAAAAA
>NW_024040184.1:0-28602 GCF_014851395.1 Micropterus salmoides
ACCGTTTCCCCCGAGTGAAAGCTGTGTTCATGAAATACAACACTGCCACACCATCCAGTGCACCGGTGGAAAGGCTGTTCAGCCTGGGAGGTCTTGTGCTTACCCCCAGAAGAAACAGACTTTCAGATAAATGTTTCGAAAGACTTCTCCTGATGAGGTATAATTACCCATTTTGTAGGGATGTGGAATAGCTGCCACCATGCTATAGACAACTCAAGCCTATGCCTAATATCCTCTTTTCTATCTGCCATCATACTGTGAAGAAGGGTCAGCATATTCAGTTAACATAACCTTTTTAATTCTGAGGCTAGTCATGTTTTAAGTTGTGCTTTATTTTATTTTAGCTAAAATGTCATTGCCTCTAAGCTGTATTATGCCATTTTATTTTATTCACACAAGCCATCGACATCAAGCCATTTTTAAGTTTTTTTTTTTTCTGTTGGATTAAGATGAGGCATTCATGTTTTATTTTGAGACATATGACCCATTTTGAGGTTACCATGTTGTCCTAAGGAGCCTATGGATACTATATTTATAATAAAAAGCGCAAAAGAAATACCTGTTATGTCCTCCATAGTTTTACTTTATGTAAGCCTACACATTTAGGAACAGATATTGGGTTCTGCCCAAAGTTAAGCAACATGAAAGTAACGTAAAAGTAACGAGTAACGTAAAAACTTACTTTCCAAAGGAGGTAACTAAGTAAAGTAACGGATTACTTTAAAAAAAAGTAACGAGTAACGAGCAAAAATTTCTTTTTAAAAGTAACTTCCCCAACACTGTTGGCAGGATAAATTTTATAAAAATGATGTGGCTTTCTAAATTTATAAATATATTTCAGTGTATACCTCTAACACCACCAAAGTCTTATTTCCGTGAATTAAATTCCCTAATTTCATCCTTTATCTGGGCGGGGAAAACATCCAGAATAAAGAGGAATCTTTTGTTCTGCTCTCAGAAAGAAGGAGGTTTAAATTTCCCTAATATGGAACTGTATCACACCGCAGCCCAAATGTTTTATATTGATAGAATCATTAATAACACTAATGAAGATCCATGGATAGATAATGAGAACTATCAACTACAACCATCAAGCTTATTTACCGCTCTCTTCTCAAAAAGGAAAAAAATCTAATCTGATAACTTTGTTATCAACAGCACTCTAAATATGTGGGAAAAAACAACCAGAACGTTAGGACAAGAAATTGGGACCCCAATACACATAAAATTTTGAATAACCCATCGATTTCAATGCAGGGTACAGCATTAGGGTGGAAGACTTGGAAAGATAAACTTAAACTTTAAACTTAAAGATACAGAAACATTCAGGTACCTCCAGTTGAAAAATTGTGATATTGAAAATGACGTCCCATCAACAATAAAGAAACTTTTAATCCAAAATGCAGGGAAAGGGTTAGTAAGCAAGTTGTACCACATGTTTATTACTGCTAATGACAATGAGGACTTGCTACATAAGATATATGAGGGCTGGAATAAAGATTTGGAGGGTTTCAATACTGAAACAAAATGGAAGGAGGGTTTGTGAGTTACATATGGAATTACAACTAATGAAAATTTGCGGCTAATACAGTACAAGTTAATGACAAGTATATATTACAGTAGAGATAAAATCAATAAGTTTGACACCACAACTCCTGCAAATTGCCTAAAATTCCACCACGAGGAAGATTCACTTATGCATGAAATTATTTAAAAAGGTAAACAGAAGAGGAGCTGTGCATAAAAACCTCATAAAAATTAAAACCACAAGAGCAATAGTGCAAACGAATAGGAGAGTTAAATGTGGACTCTTAAACATCAGATCTCTCTCTTCTAAAGGTGTACTAGTAAATGAACTAATATCAGATTATGATATTGATTTATTTGGTCTTACTGAAACCTGGCTGGGTGATGGAGAATATGTTAGCCTAAATGAATCCACCCCTCCCAGTCATATTAATACTCACATTCCTCGAGGCACAGGCCGAGGAGGTGGAGTTGCAGCTATCTTCGACTCTAGCCTACTAATCAGCTCTAAACCTAAACTAAACTATAACTCATTTGAAAGTCTTGTTCTTAGTCTTTCGCACCCAAGTTGGAAATCACTGCAACCAATTCTTTTTGTTATAGTGTACCGAGCACCTGGCCCGTACTCTGAATTCTTATCTGAATTTGCAGAGTTTTTGTCAACTTTAGTCCTTAAAACGGACAAAGTTATTATTGTAGGAGATTTTAATATTCATGTGGATGTTGAGAATGACAGCTTTAGTACTGCGTTTATCTCTCTGTTAGATTCCATCGGCTTCTCTCAGAGTGTTCATGAACCGACTCACTGTTTTAACCACACCCTCGACCTTGTTTTGGTGTATGGTATTGAAATTGAACATTTAGTGGTGTTCCCACAGAATCCCTCTTTATCCGACCACTGTTTGATAACTTTTGAGTTTGTATTGCTGAACTACTCGCCATTGGGCAAAATTTCTATACAAGATGTCTGTCTGATAGTGCCATAGCTAAATTTAAGGATGCGATTCCATCAGCTCTAAATACATTATCTAGTCACAAAGTAACGGAGGACTCCTATGCTAATTTCAGTCCCTCCCAAATTGATCATCTTGTTGATAGTGCTGCAGGCTCGCTGCGAATAACACTCGACTCTGTAGCCCCTCTAAAAAAGAAAATACTAAAACAAAGACGGTTAGCTCCATGGTATAATACTGAAACTCGCAAATTAAAGCAAATATCACGGAAACTTGAGAGGAATTGGCGTTCTACCAAAGTGGAAAATTCTCGTTTAATTTGGCAAGATAGTCTTAAAACTTATAGGAAGGCCCTCCGTAATGCCAGAGCAGCGTACTACTCGTCATTAATAGAGGAAAATAGGAACAACCCCAGGTTTCTTTTCAGCACTGTAGCCAGGCTGACAGAGAGTCACAGCTCTATTGAGCCAAGTATTCCCATAGCTCACAGTAGTTACGATTTCATGAGCTTCTTTAATAATAAAATTCTAGCTATTAGAGACAAAATTCACCAAGACCTGCCCTCAATTGGCACCGACTTATCTCTTAACTCAGGAACCTGTAGCTGTAGAACCAGATACATGTTTAGACTGTTTTGCTTCCCTCAATCTTTACCAACTAACTTCAATAATTTCTTCATCTAAACCATCAACCTGCCTCTTAGACCCCATCCCGACTAGGCTGCTTAAAGATGTTCTACCCTTAGTCAGCACCTCTATACTAGATATGATCAATCTATCTTTATCAACAGGCTATGTACCACAGTACTTTAAAGTAGCTGTAATTAAACCTCTTCTGAAAAAGCCCAAACTTGATCCGGATGTTTTAGCCAACTATAGACCTATATCTAACCTTCCATTTCTCTCTAAGGTTCTGGAGAAAGCAGTTGCTAAACAGCTGTGTGACTTTCTACAGAGCAATAGTTTATTTGAGGATTTTCAGTCAGGATTTAGAGCTCATCATAGCACAGAGACAGCACTGGTGAAAATTACTAATGACCTCCTTATTGCATCAGACAAAGGACTTGTCTCTGTAGTGGTTTTATTAGATCTTAGTGCTGCATTTGATACCATTGACCATCAGATCCTATTGCAGAGACTGGAATATTTCATTGGCATTAAAGGAACCGCTCTAAGCTGGTTTAAGTCCTATTTATCAGATCGATTTCAGTTTGTACATGTTAACGATGAGTCCTCCATGCACGCCAAAGTTACTCATGGAGTTCCTCAAGGATCTGTCCTTGGACCAATCCTCTTCACTTTATATATGCTTCCTTTAGGCAATATTATCAGGAAATATTCCATAAGCTTTCATTGTTATGCAGATGATACTCAGTTATATCTATCGATCAAGCCAGATGAAACTCATCAGTTAGCTAAACTTCAAATGTGCCTTCAGGATGTTAAAACCTGGATGACCTGTAATTTTCTAATGTTAAACTCAGATAAAACTGAAATTATTGCTCTGGGGCCTAAGCACCTCCGTGACGCATTATCTAAAGATATAGTTTCCCTGGATGGCATCGCCTTGGCCTCCAGCACCACTGTGAGGAATCTTGGAGTTATCTTTGATCAGGACATGTCGTTTAAGTCTCACATTAAGCAAATTTCAAGGACCGCCTTTTTTCACCTACGTAATATTGCGAAAATCAGGAACATCCTGTCTAAAAATGATGCAGAAAAACTAGTCCATGCATTTGTTACTTCTAGGCTGGATTACTGCAATTCCTTATTATCAGGCTGCTCGAAAAAGTCCATTAAGACTCTTCAGCTGATCCAGAATGCTGCAGCACGTGTTCTGACAGGAACCAGGAAAAGAGATCACATTTCTCCTGTTTTAGCTTCTTTGCATTGGCTTCCAGTAAAATCCAGAATAGAATTTAAAATCATTCTTCTTACCTACAAAGCTCTTAATGGTCAGGCACCATCTTATCTTAAAGAGCTCATAGTACCTTACTACCCCACCAGAGCACTGCGCTCCCAGAATGCAGGGTTACTTGTGGTTCCTAGAGTCTCCAAAAGTAGACTAGGAGCCAGAGCGTTCAGCTATCAAGCTCCTCTCCTGTGGAACCAGGTTCCAGTTTGGGTTCAGGAGGCAGACACCATCTCCACATTTAAGAGTAGGCTTAAGACTTTCCTCTTTGATAAAGCTTATAGTTAGGGCTGGCTCAGGTAGTCCTGAACCATCCCTTAGTTATGCTGCTATAGGCCTAGACTGCCGGGGGATTTCCCATGATGCACTGAGCTCCTCTCTCCTCTACTTTCTCTCCCTCTGTATGCAACCTTATCCCATTATTGCATGTTACTAACACAACTTCTCCCCTTTCTGGTAGTCTTGTGCTTTCTCGTCTCTCTCCTCTCTCCTATCACTTCCTGCAGGTTTTCTGGCTCTGGAGCTGTGGAGTCTGGATCTGTGGCTGCGGGTCACCTGCTGCCCCTGTGTTCCTGCTCGACACCCTCTGCTGCAACGACTATTGTTGCTAGTCTTATTGTTATTATTGTTATTATAATCATTAACATTACGATGGTTACCATTAACACTATTATAAATATCTGTACCATTTTTCATTTAGTCTATAGCAACATTACCTTCACTGTGTGTACCTCTGTGTGTATATTGTGTAGGCTGCCTCCCTCCCCTCTCTCTCTCCTTACATCTCTCTCTCCTTACATCTCTCTCTCTCTCCTTACATCTCTCTCTCTCTCTCTCTCTCTCTCTCTCACCCCAACCGGTCGAGGCAGATGGCCGCCCACCCTGAGCCATGGTTCTGCTCGAGGTTTCTGCCTCTTAAAAGGAAGTTTTTCCTTGCCTCTGTCGCCTAGTGCTTGCTCTTGGTGGGAACTGTTGGGCTTCTGTAAATAACATCACAGAGTACGGTCTAGACCTGCTCTTTTATGAAAAGCGCTGTGAGATAACTGTTGTTGTGATTTGGCACTATATAAATAAAATTGAATTGAATTGAAATGAATGCCTTTTGGTATTGCAAAAAATCCAGGAAATCTGGAGAGAAATTGAAAGATGGCTTTCAGAGGTATGTGACCATGAAATGGTGTTCACAACGGAGATCTGCCTTTTACAAGATATTAGTAAGATCAGATACCCCGTAGGATGGCAGATAGTATTTTCATCATTAATCTTTAAAAAATTAATACTACAGCACTGGAAACGCCCCTAGCCTAGAAAAATGGAAATTAATAATGAAATATTATTTGAATATTGAGAGATCCGTGTCAGCAGACAGTAACAAAGAAAGACAGTTTGAGGCCGTGTGGAAGAGAATATATGATGCCCTTTAGTCTATCTACCCAATCAATTTCAACCCAGCACTAATGTTGATTATATAAGTACCTCGAATGCCTGTGTGAATGAATGAATGTTTGTCTTGTCCTGTCTTGTCTGTCCTATATGTCTTAATGAATGAATGGCTACCTACGTTGTCTATGTCCTTTACATCACCTGTCCTGTGCCCTATATTGTCCTACGCTAGTTTGAAAACTGTGATAGTTGCCTGCAGCTTTGGTATTATCATTGCCACGTATATGCCAGCACTATGCTAAAATACACAATGAGATATGTATCCTCTCCTCATGTTTCCTGAACACCCAAATGCATTACCATAAATTGCTCTACCTCCTGAGCCGCCCCAGCTGAGGCTCAGGAGGTAGAGCGGGTTGGCCATTAATCGTAGGTAACACATTGATGAAGCCATGTCGTAAACCTTGTGAGTTTGCAGTTAATGCCGTGGGGGTGGCGTGGAGGTGAAGTTCCAAGCTTCGCCATGACACAGGAAGTTGTTGTAACTTGACTGTACATGCTCAGACCTCTACCAAATTTTACACATTTATTAAGAGTATCGTCCTGAACACATGTACATGCCGACCTTCACCCACAGTCATAGTGCCACCTGCGGGCAACAGGAAGTGACTTTTAACGAAGCAGCCCCCGCAGCACGAAATTTTGGTGGCACGCGTATCATTTCCAGACGTACCAAAAAGCCTCATGGAGCGATGCCCTAAACCCAACAGGAAGTCGGCCTTTTTGAATTTTGTGGTAATTTCTGGATGATTTACACACACCATACTTTAACAAACTCCTGCTACAGAATTAGTCCGACCAACTTCAGATTTTTGCTATCTAGTCTAATCCCACAGACCATTAAAGACAAGTTGTTGTAACTTCACTGTACATTCTCACATCTGCACCAGACTTTATGTGCTTGATAACAGTCCCGCCCCGAACATATCAACATGTTCAGTTATGGTCGTAGGGTGAAGTGCTATTTAGCGCCACAAAGGGGACACAGAAAGTGATGATTAAGACCTTTGTGTAACGTCCGAAGCGCATGGCAAATTCACAGCCACACTGTCAGAGCTCCAGAATCTGACACGCGACCGCCTAGACATGCTACACGTGTGAGGGCAATGCAAGGCATTGCGGTTCCCAGTAGCAGCAGAGCTGGGGACCCTGTTGGGATTGTTGTCGTTTGTATTATTATTCTTCCATACGTTTTCGCCAATACTGCAGCCTAGATAGTAACTGCTACAGACACGAAACTCACAGGGTACTTCAGACCCATGAGACGACAGCATGCGAAAACATTGGCTTACTTCTACCTCTAGGGTACCTTCAAGCAAGGTCCAAAGTTTTGCACTTTCAAATCACTGTAACTCCCGCAAACAAAGGCGGATATCAACAACCTTCTATGTTATCTATGCATTCGTGGGCTCGAGCTGAATCTCCTGATATAGGCCACACCCATTTCCACCTAGACTTTTTTTTTACTACATTGCGAATACTGAAAAACCTATTTTAATTTACTCCTCCGAAGTCGCAAGTCCGATCGGCACCAAACTTGGCACTCACCATGTCTGGACCAAACCTATGAAAGTTTGATCAGACGAATGAATGATGAATGTTGTAAATATAAGCTAAAAATGTTTGCAAAAAACACTAAAAACAGGAAGTGATGTCATATCTCAGGTTTGGAATGGCCGATCGACACCAAAATTAATGTGGGATGCCCCCCTGAGGAATGTGCAAAATGTGGTGCAACTAGCCCCTAGGTGGCGCTCTATAACTCTATAAGTCACATTGACATGAAACTTGAGCCGAATTGTTCAGTATGGTCCCCTCACGACAGGCACCAGATTTGACCCAAATATGCCCATAGGTGGCGCTGTTATTGCACATGCATTTTATATCTCCATAACCACAAGTCTGATTAATACCAAATTTGGGCCCTTGATGACACCTGAAAAATTTGGTGCAATTTGGCCTGCTATAGTGCTATAATCAAAGCTCAAATACTGTGCGAAAATCCCATTCATTTTTTCGGATTTGGAACCAAAGGACATTTTGCCTCATGACTACGCACCATTACATTGCACATTCATAAACTTTATGTCTACGTATTTGGGGGATACTGACGATTCGTACTGTATAGGTTACACCTCTATGCGATGACGTTTTCATTTTGCCAAATCACGAAAACTGTAAAACCTATTTTAATTATCTCCTCCAAAGTGGCAAGTCCAATCGGCACAAAACTTGGCATGGACAATCTCTGGACCAAGCTGATGAAAGTTTGTAGAGGAAATTTTGATCCGCGAAAAAATTTTGTATTTATAAGCTAACAAATATTTGCTTAAAACATGATGTGATGTCATATCTTAGGTTTAGAATGACTGATCTACACCAAACTTGGAGATATTATCTGGCACGACTCCCCAAGGGGCTGTGTGAAATTTGGTGTCATTTGGCCTCTAGGTGGTGCTATTAATCATATCAAATAACACTCCCATACACATTCATTTTATATCTCTGTCTTAAGTCCCTTTAATATCAAACTCTGCTCGCTTATTCACCATGGGCCTGGCGCTGGGAGGCTTGGACCCCGCTTACAACTGCTTGCAGTTCTAGTTGTTGTTATTATTATCATTAACATTACAATTATCAGAAACACTACTATAATTATCTGCACCATTATTCATTCAGTCTGTACCAACATTACCTTTACTTATATTGTGTAGGCTGCTCCCCCATTGTGATTTGGCGCTATATATTAATAAAATTTAATTGAAGACCAGTTCAGCAGAAACAGAGCAACCTCCGTGCAGGTTTCATTCCTTTCAAATCTCGTAGATTTATCCAGCATTGAAACATGTCACAGATGTTAACACGGGTCTTCCCCTCGCCTAGTCAGACCTTTCTCTCTTTGGCATTTTTTCTGCCATCTTCACAGCTATAGAGTCCCGTAATGAGTCCAGGATGTTCGAATGTACTGGTGTTTGTTTACATTCTCTGTCCCACTGCTTAGAACACAAGCGCTCTACCGCCACCTGCTGCTCACTCCGAGCATCTTTGGTTGGGCTCAATTTACAGACCCATGGCGATGTAGAAAACCGGATTTTTTTTCAGAGCACATGATAAACACAGAGAGCTAGCGACCCATGATGGAATATTTGCTGAATTTAACAAAAAGTGTATGGGATTAGAATCGCAAAGTATCCCTTTAACTGAGAAGGTAACCGCTGTGCCCTATCTTATCAACATTAAAGTTGAATCCACTCATTCCTGCTGCTGCGGAAGGATTAGCTGCACCACTGAAACTGCCAGAGAATCAACAGGAGTAGTGCCCCATATTTAATAACAATAACTTATCATTTTGAATATTAATACTTTCATCAATATGTCTATAATATCTTTGATATTCAGCATTCAGCCAATAACCAAACCTGACCCCATGTTGAATCCCCAACAACTTTTATAAAAACAAAGGTAGAGTAAGTAATCTCAGTGGATTAACAGTGCCCTCCCCCCTTGAAGTAGTTGACTGAGGAGATGGCTTCATAGGAGGAGGTGTCCTCTGGTGTGCAACTCTCAGTAAGAGCAAGGAAATCCCAAGATCGTATGGAGGCACAGCCGGAGATTAATTTGCAGCAAGCCACTGTGACAAGGAGTTGGTTGTCTATTGAGTGGGTGGCATAGATAAGATTAGAGAGGTTACAATGATGCTAAATGATGCAGTTCTATAGTAGGTTGTAATGTTAATACAACAAGCTGTCTATAACTGAGGCACTGGAGACTGGCAAACAAACACTTGCTCTGCCTAAGCGCCTGAAGTGACACAAGGGAGAAGCAGAAGCCAGGAGAATAAACCGGATGTTCCCCACTGAATCCTCCATAGTGTTCTATCAGTGGCAGGGTAATAACACAAAATTAGATTCTCTCAATCTGAATGATTTCCTCGTCAGCGTTGTATGACAGTTATTATTGTGTTAGGTAACATCGTATAATATGACAAATGTAATCAAACCTTGTTTTCAAATGTCAGGTAAACCATTCAAACAGTTTAAATGACCCCCCACTAACAGCCTGGGTTGCGGTGGAGAAGGAGGGATTGGTGCGATTTGGCCACTGCACCTGTATGGCAGGTTTAGGAGAAGTTTGTTCACATGTAGGTGCCATACTCTACACTTTACTAGCAGCTGTGAACAAACTGAGTGGCACTGCATGCACAGATGGAGCCTGTGTCTGGAATGAGCCTAGTATGGGAGTCGTCAGGAAAGTAGGGTATGCACCAGGGAGTCAGATAGCTTTCACAAAGTCCCAGAGAAAGAGATTTGTTAATGGGTGTGGCGTTCTCCCCCCTGCCAAGTTTCCCCCTTCAACCCCAGATGAATGCGCATCATTCTACAAAATGCTACATCTATCTGAAACACTGAGTATCAACCTGTAAAAAGCTCCATTTTGTCTGTTGTCTCTAGCCATTCAAAGAGGGCCGTGCAACTGAACATCCCTGCACCCCTAAGCAAACTCTACAAGCCCAAGTACAGGTCACTGTCACACCAAGAGCTGCAGGCAAAAAGTGAAGAGGACTTTTACAGGGTTAAGGATAATAGTAAAACAGGTCAGACAGTAAATATGATTGAAGATATGAATGTCAGGAATATCACAAGCACAAGTGTAGAAAGGTTATCCATCAAATCTGTGTATATTTTCCAATATATTTTCTAATGTTTGAATAAACGTTAATTCATCATTGTTTATATTTGTCACATATTCCAAACTTGTTAACTCATAATTGCATCATGCAATAGACAGGGAGACAAGACTTCAATCAAAATGTGCCATGTGGTTTGACCAGAAGGCAGGAAGGGTGACTGCATCAAACATTAGAGCTGCCTGCCACATGAGTCCTGAGGAACCAGCCAGCTCCCTGCTGAAGAAGCTGTGCTACAAGGCCCTAACCAATAACACACCACACTCTCTCAGCTATTTACAGTCTCCTCCAAAAGTATTGGAACGGTAAGGCAGATTCCTTTGTTTTTGTTGTTCAGTGAAGACATTTGGGTTCAAGATCAAAAGATGAGTATGAGACAAGAGTTCAGAATTTCAGCTCTCATTTCCTGGTATTCACATCTAGATGTGTTAAACAACTCAGGACCTACCACCCTTTGTTTGAACCCACCCATTTTTCAAGTGAGCAAACTATTGGAACATGTGACTGGCAGATGTTTCTTGTTGCCCAGGTTGATTGTGCAAACACTAAATAGCTCGCGCCTCAATTGTGCTCACCATGGTGGCTGATGGTCGAGAAGTGCAGTCATCCTGTCAGTCATAGAGTGCGCAGCGTTGTTTATTAGGAAAGTAAGTTTGTTTATCTTTTTAATGTAAATAATAATAGGTGCTAATTACAATGAAAAATAGGCTACATTATTTGTGATTCAAAATAATGGTTGATAAATGAATTAGTGACCCCCACAAATGCATGATTTTACCGTTTCCGCTGAGCTCCCACTGGCTCCCACGTAACTCGAACCCTGATTATCGCCCAAAACTCTGCCTGCAAACAGTGGTGCTCTCAGTTTATGTGTGCACAATGTTGTCATGTGCTTCATGTGTTCCCCAGGTCTGGACACTGACCACTGATGGGGAAACAGTTTTCCAGCTTGAAATGAGGGTTGCGATGTTTTTGTATTCAAATTTTTGAATTAATAGGCTAGTCTACATATACAGTGATTACGTAGGTCCGGACCTCAGTGACCTCATAGCTGGTTACGGCCATGAATGTGTGAGTGTTCTGCAGCCTTTTTAAAATGTTAGCCTACTGCCATAGTGATCAATGGCTGTGATGCTGCTAGGTGGTTAGAGGGTGGGCCTGTGCGTTCATTAGCAGGGCGGCCGTGGTAGAATACACTGTTCAGGTGGGCCCGTCTGAATCAAAGTCCAGGGCTATTTTTTACTCCCAGTCCGTCCCTGATCCACGGCTTTGTCCAGTAATATACTGTCTATGAACAATCCCATCCAACTACTGGCTAATAACCTGCCTCTGCACAACATGGAAGCTGTTGTCAGGCATCATAGCAGCTAAGATGAGTAGGCACATGATCAGAACCGAGGGGGTTGAACTACCAACAGAGTAAAAGCAACAGTGGAAATGGGAGCGCTGGGGGCTGTGACCCCCTAACTGGGAGAGTGGCTCCAGCAGATTCCAGGTACAAAATCTCTGTCCAGAAGAGTGTAGTCCTGGGAACAGCTAATGACAAAGATAATGCGCTGAAACCTGAAACTCCCTGAAACTGTGTATGTGCACACACACTGGCTATGTAACACTGGGTGCTATGTTTTTATGCATATAATATGTTGACGGTGTGTGTTGCCCTTAAGAAAGGGAACAGGGCTTGGGACCTCAGTATTTCTAAGACCCTGGCTAAAGACTTTGGCTATTGAAGATAGAAAATTAATTTGGCACTTTCTTTTTAGGGTTTTCCACAAAACAATAACTAGTTTTAGTGTCTCCAAGGCATTCAAAAATATATTTTGCTTATTTGGCTGAGAAAACTGCAAAAACAACATTGGCTAGTATTCGGTATCATCATCGAGCCCCTCATCAGTTTGCAGACATTTTGTTCATTCCGTTTTCTTGCTGATCTTCATTATCTTTAATGTCAGCCCTTTAATCTGTTGTACTTATTAAATATACTACATTTTCAGATTAATCTGAATGATTTCCTCGTTGCAAATATTCTCTTGCTCTGAAAATCAGTCTGTTTCTAAAAGACCATTTCATCAATTTAGTCCATTTTTTTTCAAAACTGAAAATCTAATTGGGAAATTGTTGTGTTATCTGTGCATATGCATATATGTGTGTGGATTTGCATATGTGTGTGTGAGCATGCATGTATGTCCAGTGAATAAAAGAAAGCTTTTGATTGCATTGTACTTTGATCAAGGCAAGTTTATTAGTGGGTGAAAGTCACATTAACCTTTCCATCGGCCCTGACATTTCCTTCCTCCTAAATGGAGAATTAAAGACCATTGGAAAGTCATTAGTGAAATTTACTGCTTCTGTTGGCTGGTCAGCAATTAGAGAGGCTGCAGGACCATAGAACGCTGTTCACTGTCTTCTGCCAAGTAACTTCTTACTTTTTAAAGGAGAAGTACATATAAACAAAAATATTTTCCTACTTGAAGACCTTTTTCCTGTGAGGTAGAAAGCTAACACAGATAAGAAGAAGAAACTTTATTATAGGCTACCAATGTTAAAACTCCATTCATAAAGGGGAACTTGATCTCATTATACAACATTGTTGTAAAATGACAATTATAAAACAGATAGGTCAAATCAAGTAATCTTATTGGTTCATAGCAGTGATAAGCGTATATAATGGGTATGACGTCGAATTTCTTTGCACACATCTGTATCACTCCGTGACAAAGTAACATTACAAAGTAACATTACAAAGTAACATTAGATTACTGTTTGGCTGGAAACTAATGGAGAGGGAAACACCAAAGGTAAACTTTGACCTCCTGGGTGTGACGATTATGGACAGAACGGACTCAAACGCAACAGTTCAGGTTTCTACAGATGTTTATTGAGGGGGGAAAAAGGGGAAGTAGAGGGGCTGGAGAAAGGGGAGAAGATGGGCACCGGCAGACGTGGGTGCGTGGGATCGAGGAGCTGGCAGAGCAGGAGGGGTTCAGGCGAGAGGGCCGAGGGGGGCAGGAGGCCGAGGTGGGAAAAATGCGAGGGGAGAAGATCAGAATGTCATCGAGGTATATGAATACGAAGCAGTGGAGAAAGTCATGGAGCACGTCATTGATTAAGGCTTGGAAAACCGCGGGGGCGTTGGTGAGGCCAAAGGGCATGGCTAAATATTCATAGTGACCGAGGGGGGTGTTAAACGCGGTTTTCCATTCGTCCCCCTCCCGGATCCGCACCAGATGGTTAGCCTTTCTTAGATCCTGTTTAGTAAAGATGGTGGACCGGGAGAGGGACTCGAAGACTGAATCCACGACCGGAGGGGGGTATTTGTTTTTAATGGTGATGGCGTTGAGACCCCGGTAAGCGATGCAGGGGCGAAGGGTCTTGTCTTTTTTAGCGACGAAAAAGTAGCCTGCCCCTAACTGGGAGGAAGAGGGGCGGATGATGCTGGCAGCTAAGGAGTCTTTGATATACTGCCCATAGAGCAGTGGGGGGTGTAGAGACAGAGCTTGGTCTTTACTAAAAACCAGGGCGAGATTGTGGTAAACGTCGGGAACACCGGATAAGTCCCCCTGACTTATCCGGTGTTCCCGACGTTTCGCTGGATGGCGAGACAGGCTGTGCCGAATTACCGGGGGCTCGGGCGGAAAGGAGACAGGAAGAGTGACAAAAGGTGCTCCAGTTCCTGATCCTCCCCCGCGACCAGTCGATGTTAGGGTTATGGGCGATTAGCCCGGGGGACACCAAGGACCAGGGGAGTGGCAGGGGAGGAGATCAGGTGAAGAGAGAGGGATTCGTGGTGGTTACCGGAGGTGACGAGAGGTAACCTGGGGGTGCGATGGGTGACGAGGGGCTGGCTGTTAAGGCCCGTGGCATAAAATGGGTATCTAAAGGGACCTGGGGAACCTTGAGCTGACGAGCAACTTCGCAGTCTAAAAAGTTCTCATCTGCGCCCGAGTCGATCAGGGCCCCGAGGGGAAGGGTGACATTTCCCCAGGAGATTCAATTCAATTCAATTTTATTTATATAGCGCCAAATCACAACAACAGTTATCTCACAGCGCTTTTCATAAAAGAACAGGTCTAGACCGTACTCTGTGATGTTATTTACAGAAACCCAACAGTTCCCACCAAGAGCAGCACTAGGAAAAAGGAAAGGAAAAACTTCCTTTTAAGAGGCAGAAACCTCGAGCAGAACCATGGCTCAGGGTGGGCGGCCATCTGCCTCGACCGGTTGGGGGTGAAGGAGAGAGAGGGAGAGAGAGAGACAAAGGGGGAGAGAGAGAGCGATGATGGAGGCGTCAAGCAGGACCCGAGGGTTGGGTGAGGGCGATCGAAGACTCTCCGCATCTCCTCAACGAAGGAGGAGTAGGAGGAGAGGACGTGGGGCTGACCCTCAATGACGGCTGCGTACCAGGCCAGAATATCAATATGGGCCAACATTTCTAAAGAATGCTTTCAGCACCTTGTTGAATCAATGCCACGTAGAATTAAGGCAGTTCTGAAGGCGAAAGGGGGTCAAACACGGTATTAGTATGGTGTTCCTAATAATCCTTTAGGTGAGTGTAGATATTGAGATACAATACGAGATATTTTTTGTTGTGAATTGGCGCTATATAAATGAAAATGAATAAATAGTATGTTGAGATTATTGGTAGTAATTAATATATTTCCTGCGTTACATTTTAACATCCACTGCTCACTTTTAAGGCATGACTTAACGTTACCATGATTGGTAACATTATAATTTCAGTTTCAGTTTATAGCAGTGATATTTTTAGATAGTTATACATTCAGTCGGTCTGCTATTGATTGCCACGCTTTTTCATGCTGTTTTAAATCTGCGGCCCTCTTTCTGTTAGGAGTCTGGTTTTGTGTTCTTGTCCTTCCTGTTTAAGTTCGTTTTTGGTTCTGTGAGTAGCCTTGATATTTTATTCAGTCTCATGTTCTAGTTTACTTAGTAGAGAGTTATCAAGCACGTAAAGTTTGGTTCAGATGTGAGCATGTACACTGAAGTTACAACAACTTCCTGTTTCATTGCGAATCATCGACGCCACGGACACGCCCATTGATGAAAACTCGCAAATAGCACAACTTTTCATCTTCAATGCCTTTAGAAGGCACAGCACAAATTTGAAGTCGGTCGGACTAAATCCCTAGGAGGAGTTCGTTAAAGTACGAAGTGTGTAATTCATCCAAAATTTGACGTAAAATTCAAAATGGCCGACTTCCTGTTGATTTTAGGGCATCACTCCAAGAGGCTTTTTTGTGCGTCTGGACAAGATACACGTACCACAGAACATTCGTGCACGTAGGTGAAACGTGCGGCGGGGGCTGCTTCGTTAAAAGTCACTTCCTGTTGCCAGCAGGTGGCGCTATGACTGTGGGTGAATGTCGGCATGTACATGTGTTCAGGGCGGGACTCTCATCCTACATGTACACTTTGGTCCAGATGTGAGCATATACACTGAAGTTACAACAACTTCCTGTGTCATGGCGAAGAGTTGATCTTTGACGCCACGCCACGGACACGCCCATTGACGAAAACTCGCAAATAGCACAGCTTTTCATCTTCAATGCCTTTAGAAGGCACAGCACAAATTTGAACTTTTTTTAACTTATCTATTTTGTCTCTTATCTTAAGTTTCCTGTTCTGTGACTTAGTTAATGTCTATATGTTTAATCGTAGCTTCAGTCTGTTTTCCTTGTTTGTAGTTTATTTGTGATCTGTCTGATTGTGTCTGAATTAGGTTATTGTTATTCTGGCCTGTGTTCAGTAACCTGTGTTATGTATGTTACCCCAGTTATCCCTCTGCATGCCTGTCTCTCTGTTTTCCCCTGCTGTCTCTCTGCATGCCTGTCTCGTTAGTCCTGACCTCTCACACGTGTGTTTCTCCCGCCCACTCGTTAGTCGCTGGTGTTAAATGTTTGCTGTTTCCCTTCAGTATCTGTCTGGTCATTGTCATATGTAGTGTGTTCTGGCTATTCTTGGAACTACCTGTTCAATTATTTTTGGTTTGGATTAAACTCCTGAATTTGACATTGCCTCTCTAGTGTGCTGCGTTTGGGCTCTCTCCTGTCTGCACTCATCTGAATCCCTGACACTTTCTTTCTTTATTTTATATTATGTGCATTTTTTTTGTCTTTATTCGCTGTTCCTCACTGTGTGTAAAGCATACTGCACACATGTTTTCCATTTCAGCATTAATAAATCTGTCATCGACTGTGTGGTTGAAGAAAGCTGTTGATGCACATTTACCTGAATTACTTACACCTGGCTTGATATAGTCGCCCCTCCTGAGCCTGGAGCCTGGTTTGGCCTTCATGAAACCGATAAAACCAGGATGCACTGACCACACTAGGTCAAGCCTAGCTTTTTCAGTTATCTTGGATTTCTAAATTCTGCTTTTGTGAAACAGCCCTCAGAGCTGAGCAGATATAGTCCAATGATTTATTAACAAAATGGGAGCACACTTACAACAGTGACTGAGTCCAAACCAAATCCAAAGTTCGCAAGATGAAACAGATTCAAAACAAAAGGCAAAGTTCTGCAGGAACACGAGGCAGGAACAAACACAGGCAACTGTGAACCAACAAAGACTGAACAGAACACAGGCATTGAAATACTCAGGCAAACAAGTAGGGTGGATGCTAAATACTAAACAGCAGAGTGGTAATCAAGGTAATGAAACAGAATGGGAAGCAAAATTAGACAATGACAGCAAAGGCAGACTTCAGACTAAAACAGGAAACAGAAACACAGGCTGAATAGACATAGCACTTAGACAAAAATGTGAAACAGAACCTGCCATTCAAAAGACAGAAGCAAATGACATTGACAAGACAGACTGATAAAAACCTGAACGGACCAGGATTAATAAAACAGAACACAGAATGCCTGTAAAATCTAAATGGGAAAGTAACTAGTAAACCTACAACAGTATGATTCTAACACTTGCTTCAGCAACTATAACTCGCTGAATTTTTTTAGTCCATCGTTTTCAAACTTTTATACAAAGTACCCACATTTGTTCACTACAAATGGCACCAATTCAATCCTCTTGAAGAATATCACAGACCTCGTGAGTTGATGTCAAATGCATTGTGTTCCCTTGTTACAACCTACCCCACTACCAGGGTAGGTTGTAACACCTCCTGGGGTAAGCTGTAACAATAAGACAAAAGAAAAGAAGAACAAACTTACTTAACGGTATACTTTAAAAATACTACTATAATGTACTTACTTAAAGAACATATTTGTACATCCTTAGATCTAACAAAAAAGAGTTGTGTGTCTGTGTGTGTCAATGTGTTTATATTCTTAATCAGAGTCACAGTCAGTGCATGAAGTGGGCCGGTACTCACCTGTACGCAGTACCAGCACTTCTATATTTTACTCTTTGGTGTACTGGCACTTTTTCTTGCACACTGGCACACAAAATAGATGGACACACAAAGAGGTGAGAACACCTGTCCACAGATCCTTTGCAAAATTGAATTATTAATGTCTGTAAACCATCAAATGCTGCTGTGCTTTCTTGTTTCAGCATGAACAGGAAGAATTAATGTTCCTACATTAATACACATTAGTAAGTCACTCAAACACAGTTATAAATGTTTTATTCTTTATTATCTACACGCTATGAAGCAGTTGTTCTTATCTTAATACAGTAAGTCATTTATGAACAGGGTTATACATGTTATATTATTTATTAATAAGCTCATCTATAATTACTTAATACTTGCATTTTCATACTTTATACATGATTGGTTCACTATTTAAAAATGAAGTATTATTATAAAGACAAACCATTTATATATGAATTGTTAATGGTTCGTAAGATCAGACTCGAAAACGTGCAGTTCCACAGTATTGGTGGAGTCCGTGGGGCGGGGGTTTATCAGGTAGTTGATTATGGCCGGTGGAATGTTGGTCCACTCCTTCAACGGTTGTGTGATGGTTCCTGACAGTTTGTGCAGAAATTCTTTTGTAAAATCGGTTTCCATAACCATAACCAATTCTTTGGTTATGGAAACCGATTTTACCGATTGGAAACTGATTGTTGCAGCATCTGTCCGGGTGGGTGGACTAAGACGATCTTGGAGGTGAAGAAGCTGGATGTGGAGGTCCTGGGGTGGTTGGATGTACTGCCAAATTGTCTGAAACATTCAAATTATGGGCAACAGCTCTGGTGGACATTCCTGCAGTCAGCATGCCAATTGCACGCTCCCTTAAAACTTGCAACATCTGTCGCATTGTGCTGTGTGATGGAACTGCACATTTTGGAGTGGCCTTTTATTGTGGCCAGCCACGCCTGTGCATGGGTATTGCACAGGTGTGCCTTAGGCTGTCTGATCAGCATCTTGATATTCCACACCTATGAGGTGGATGAATTATCTCGGCAAAGGAGTAGTGCTCACTAACACAGATTTTGACAGATTTGTGAACATTGTTTCAGAGAAATAGGCCTTTTGTGTACATAGAGAAAGTCTTAGTTCTTTGAGTTCAGCTCATGATGAATGGGGGCAAAAAAGTGTAATTTTGTTCAGTGTGTGTGTATATTGTGTGTTTGTGTGTGTATATATATGTGTGTGTATATATATGTGTATATATGTGTGTATGTGTGTGTATATATATATGTGTGTGTGTGTGTGTGTATATATATATATATATATGAATATATGGAATGAAGTCTCATTCCATATATTCAGACTTTCATTCCATATATTCAGACTGACAAACTTCATATATATATTATTTCCTAAACGGCATGCCATAGTGTGTATATATATATGTGTATATATGTGTGTATATGTATATATATGTGTGTGTATATATGTATATGTGTGTATATGTATATATGTGTGTGTATATGTATATGTGTGTGTGTATACATATATGTATATATATGTGTGTGTGTGTGTGTGTATATATATGTATATGTATGTGTGTATATGTATGTGTGTACTATTGTTACTAGTCCTATTATTATATTGTTATTATAATCATTTACATTACGATTGTTATCATTAACACTACTATAAATATCTGTACCATTTTTCATGGTTCCCTCCCCTCTCTCTCCTTCCATCCCTCTCTTTTCTCTCTGTTCCCCTCTCTCTCTCTCTCTCTCTCTCTCTCTCTCTCTCTCTCTCTTCACCCCCAACTGGTTGAGGCAGATGGCCGCCCACCCTGAGCCATGGTTCTGCTCGAGGTTTCTGCCTCTTAAAAGGAAGTTTTTCCTTGCCTCTGTCGCCTAGTGCTTGCTCTTGGTGGGAACTGTTGGGCTTCTGTAATAATTATTGTGATTTGGCGCTATATAAATAAAATTTAATTGAAAACATTTTTTAAATGTGTATATATGTGTATATATGTGTATATATATGTGTGTATGTATGTGTATATATATACGACAGATCAGAAATCTGTCTCATACATTTTTGCCACATTTTGTGATGTATTATTGTCTTTACATAATGAGTGTGTTTGTGGTGGGCCTGCATGCACAATTAAAGCAGGTAGTCACACTTCCCTGAGTAAAGATGCTATAGAAACCCAATATTTATTGAGGGAAACTCACATGTTCCTCCTCCTCCATATTTATTACGCAATAAAAGTACAAGATGATGCACTCGAAGCAACACCTTAGCCATTAGCATTCACAATAGTTATAAACATTTCTGGACAGTAAAGCTAGTCTTTTCATTTCAATGTTAGCTGAAATGCCTTCCTACAGTGCCATGCAAACCATATAATAAGAAGATGGCTAAAAAAGTTACAGATTATAGCTTGATAATGCAATGTATCAGAAAAATAGCAAATAAAGCAATGCTTGCAATAATGAGACATTTTTAACATGGCAAAAAGCACACTGTTTAGCTACAGGCACTGTACTATACCGTGCCTATTTTTCTTTAATGCTTCTCATTCCCTGTGCCATTTGTGTGGAGTCAAATATGTAGCAAAATAATTCACTAATGTTTGTGGAAAGTTGTGAAACTGCCTCTCTATCTGTATGTGTACTCATTTCTGAATGTCGCCACAATTTTGTAAATACATACACAGATTTGTGAATGTGTAAGATAATATGTACTTGTTAATTAAACTAAACAGCCTTTTATATATGAGTGAAAGTATTTTTCTTCAAGAGCTGGAAAAACAGAATTTGTTCATTCCACCGCAGGTACGCCCATACTTGGCTGTCTTGGAACATGTGACAAAATGTGACAAGACTGCTGTTGTAGAAGGTAGCATTACTGTAGTGGATGGGTCTTCCACTGTGATATGAGATAACTGTAGTTGTGATTTGGTGCTATATGAATAAAATTTAATTGAATAGAGTATCGGTAAAACAACAATAAATCTAAATTGTAGTATTGTGACGGTCGGGGAAATTTTTGTTCATTTGAACTAGTCTTATATGACTTGGGAGGAACGAGTAGTCTCAGTGAGTAATTTGTTAATTTTCACACATGTGTGAAATGGATGGATCCAAGGAGTGTTTTGTTCATTTGGCAGGCTAACTTCCTGCCAGCGCTGGAAAATGAGAGGCACGTCGGTTGTCAGGTAACACATTAAATTGCTATATTGTTAATTATGTGAAGCATATACATAAGCTATAAAGCATAACGTTATAACAGTGCAGTGATGTTGTGCTATAGCGTTAACACAGTCTTACTGCAACGTTAGTCCTGCTAGTGTTTACAGCTAACAGCTGATGAGAGTTATTCTGGGTCCGCTCCACTTCAATGCCCTGGCAGGGTTTTACCAGGAGCCGATTTACCTCTAAGGTAGTCTCCTCACCAAAACAAATTGATCTGGTCATAAAACACTAAAACACAGCCACACATTAATGTGTGCCCTGTGGTGTGTTTACAGCTAACAGGTAATGGGTTCGGGTCTGCACGTTTATATTATGTGTTTATATTTCTTTGTTCGTTTCTCTGTGCTGGAGCTCTTTTAAGAACTTGATGGCTATCCAGATTATTATTAAATTTGTTGAATTTCATCAATAGTGTGTTTCTACTTTGCAGAGGCTTCAGCCTCTAAGTCTATTGCTATTGGGTTTACCCCTACACGCACATCAAATAGAAAAGTTTGCCTAAGCCCATCAACAGCATCCGCACCTTGTATATATACAATGGTGAGACCAGGCCACCGGCTCCCATTTTTCTTCAGCACAGGGCAAAGTAGTCCAAAGAGCAGAAGATATTACCAGCAGAAGAGAAGAGCAATGTATTCCAGCTTGCTGGACAGAAGGGGAGGGACAACGCTACATCCGTCCAGCTGTGTGGCATCTGCGACACAGTCTTCATCTTGCTCCATCCCGACCGGCTCACCCCCGGCTCTTGCCACTCCCATTCTATGCCCTCCTCTCTTCCAAGGAGAGACAGCGCTGGGCAGAAAATTTTGCCATTCAGGACGAGGAGGTGTGGCGGCCCACCCACTCTCTGGATCCAGTCTGGCCACGCTTTCATCCCATTAAGAAGTATCAGGAGGGTGCCACTACAGATCCGAAGGTTCTCCGGGCTTCTGTCTCCACCTATATCCTCATCACTAAGGTAGCGGGATTTACGGATCTGGGGTTTCCCCAGTCCCTCAGTTATTGTTCTGGGGCCCAAGCACATCAGAGACGCATTATCTAAAGGTATAATTACTCCGGATGGCACGGCCCTGGCAGGAATCTCAGAGTTATTGTTGATCAGGACATGTCCTTTAACTCTAACATTAAGCAAACTTCAAGGGCCGCCTTTTTTCACAAACTTAATATTGAAAAAAATCTGGAACATCCTGTCGATGATGCTGAAAAACTAGTCTATGCATTTGTTACTTCTAGGCTGAATTATTACAATTTGGCTGCTCGAATAAGGCCACACTTCAGCTGATGTTTAAGCTTTTCTCTGCACTGGATTCCTGTAAAATCCAGAATAGAATTTAAAATCCCTCTCCTCACCTACAAAGCTCTTAATGGTCAGGCACCATCTTATCTTAAAGAGCTCATAGTACCTCACTACCCCACCAGAGCACTGCGCTCCCAGAATGCAGGGTTACTTGTGGTTCCTAGAGTCTCCAAAAGTAGACTAGTAGCCAGAGCATTCAGCTATCAAGCTCTTCTCCTGTGGAACCAACCAACCTAAATTTAAAAGTAGGCTTAAGACTTTCCTCTTTGATAAAGCTTATAGTTAGGGCTGGCTCAGATGAGTCCTGAACCATCCCTTAGTTATGCTGCTATAGGCCTAGACTGCCGGGGGATTTCCCATGATGCACTGAGCTCCTCTCTCCTCTTCTTTCTCTCCATCTGTATGCAACCTTATCCCTCCTTTGTCCCAAGTAATATTGTTGTTATTATTATTATCATTAAAATTACTATAAATATCTGTACCATTATTCATTTTCAGTCAGTACCAACATTGCCTTTAATTGTGGATATTGCGTTAGGTGCTCCCCCCTATCCCCCCAGCCCTCTCTCCCTCTTTATTGCCATCTCTCTCTCCCTCTCAACCCCAACCAGTCGAGACAGATGGCCATACACCCTGAGCCATGGTTCTGATAAAGAAACTTTTATTTCTATTTATTACATCATATTAGTATACCGTAAAATAGAGTGAGACCGAATGCTATAACATCCTTTGATCACTAAGTGGAATCACTAATGGTCCAGTCACCCCTTTTACATTGACCTTATGAAGTCCACTCCTGGAACCTATACAATAAAGCAAGTTCAACATACCCAGGAAATCTATTCATTATCTGGCTTCACTAATCCTAACAATCTCGATCATGCTAATTGGTCACACAATGCTGGTTATCAATTCGGTAAGTAAACCCAGGGTTTCCCAATCCAGCCGAAGTTGTTCATATAAAAGTGGGGAGTGTTCCATTAAATCAATGTGTTGCTTAGTTGTGTTCTTTCCGTTGCAGTGATTGTTTCATCTTTGTGTCATTAAAAGCTGTGGGCACGCGCACAAACTTTGTTCGAATTAATTTCATAAAGCAACAAATTGAAAAATCCCTTCATGCCATAAAAAGTGCTCATATAGTGGTGAAAGACTGTATCTCAACCACGGTACATGATCAGTCATGTAATTCAATGCAGTAAGGATATGTCAGTAAGTACTGACATATCGTAAATACAACAAGTACAAGGCTTTAGTGCTTCAGTCAGTCTCTGTTGTAGGATGGCATTGGCATACAAATGCTCTCTGCATCTATCTCTGCATCACCCATAGCAACATAAAAGTAGCCTATAAAACGGTCCGTGGGATCTTCTACGAATGTTAATGGGACCTGATTGGTATTGACCAATGCTTTTATAGTGTCATCTCTTATCATTAACATAACATAACCTGCTGCAGATCAGGTTAGGTGTTCAGCGTAAGTTACCATGGCAATGTACCCCGCTAAGAAACCCTGTTTCATTGTATAGGCCCCTGGGGTCCACTGTGTAATCACTCCATGACTACACAAGTAGTCACCAGATTTTCCAACCAACACTGCTTCAAAGCCACAAACAAACACTGAATAACGCTCCATGTGTCTTACTTAAAAGACCCTGGTCCTTTAAGATCTTTTGTGAATTGGCCAATTTGAAATTTTAATTCAAAAATATTAATACGGTTATATGTTATATGGATTTGATCTCTCAGAGAAGATTGCAAGAGTATCTAATCAATTCTGGTCAATATCATCTTAACATTAAAAGTTTCTTTATTTTTCATACCAAAGTAATTTCTCCAATACTTACTTTTATTGTTTTAGTTCATCTATTTGTTTGTTGTGTTTCGTTTTTTTCAGTTGTGTGTAGTTTTTGAAAAATGTGCATCAAAATAACATGGATTGGTCCTGTTTGCTTGATTACATTTCGGTCACTAAACTTTTAGATCTATACAACCCTGCTCTACATTGAAACTAATATTGCTGTTAAACTTATAATTGTTTATTAAGATTATTATTTGAACTAATCAGAAGTAATAATAACACATCATAAAAATTCCTCTCATAGCTTGTTACTGAGAAGGTTTTTTCCTCATATTCCCAAGAAATCATGCCATTTCCCCCCTTCTTCCCCCGAGTTGACCAACCTGCGAACAGCTGATATTTTAATGTTGACATGTGGAAGGAATCAGCCCTGTTTCCCTGCTAATGCTATTAAATAGAATTTAAAGCTGAAATCTCACACATTTTTGGTTATCATTATAGGAACTTTATGGCGCTTTTGGAGGATGGAGTTTGTGATGCTGTTGAACTGTATTGCATTGTTCAGAGAGGTGTTTCTGTTATTTAGCCTACCCTAAATTACATAAATGGGGTGAACAAAATAATAGAGACACCTGTACCACAAATTGCAGTCTTCATTTTGGAACTCAGACAAAAAAACCTCCAAATGTCTTGTCAAGAGACGTTTTGAAGCACTTATCCCTCAATCTCATTGTCTACATCCTAAGAGTAGCTTTTCTGAGGTATTATGTGTCACAACAGCATTCTTACCTGTTGTGTTAGATACTGATGGTTCTCACTGAAGCCGATCAAGGACAAACCGATTCAGCTGGACAAACCGATTCAGCTGGACAAACACAGTGTGGCTCACTCTGAACATAGCACAGAAAAAGCATTAGTGAACAGTTCACTGAAGGTTCAAATCCTTAATACAAACAACTAGCAAATATAAAGTATCCCACCGCAGTAGCCATAAGCTGTAAGGTATAAGTTAACCCACCTTCTAAAAACAAAATTCCTTTCATTGTCAATGTGTGTGGTGTTATACAGGTGACATGTCCATAGCCCCAATGACCTAAGCACTTGTTATGTTACTACCCTACATAAATCCTAAAACTGTAAACCTGTCATCCAGTTTTGGTCACATTTGCATCATGCTGTGACTTAAAACATGAAATAATTTTATTTCGTGTTAACTTTGACATGTTAACTGATCAAAACAAAACACCAATTTGCAAGTAATTTGCTGTATCTTCAAAGGTACCAGAATCATAAAATATTTGCCTGGAGAAAACATTGCCCCGATTATAGGTGCTGGATAATACGTGAAAAATAAGGTTTTTTAGAGCGGGTTGGCCGTTAATCGGAAGGTCGGCGGTTCAATCCCCGGCTCCCTGGTTGCGTGTCGAAGTTTCCTTGGGCAAGATACTGAACCCCGAATTACCCCTGGCGGCTATTCCGCCAGTGTATGGATGTGTGTGAATGTTAGTTTCCGTTTGAGCACTTAGGCTCAGTGTATGAATGTGTGTGACTGGTGAATGCAGATGTAGTGTAAAAGCGCTTTGAGTGGTCAAAAAGACTAGAAAGGCGCTATACAAGTACGGAGCATTTACATTTACGATGCGTCAAGATACACGCACCACAGAAAATTCGTGCATGTAAGAGAAACGTGCGGCAGGGGCTGCTTAGTTAAAGGTAACTGCCAGCAGGTGGTGCTATGACTGTGGGTGAATGTCAGCATGTACATGTAAATGCTCCATACTTGTATAGCGCCTTTCTAGTCTTTTCGACCACTCAAAGCGCTTTTACACTACATCTCAACCAGTCATATACTGAGCCTAAGCGCTCAAACGGAAACTAACATTCACACTCATTCATACGCTGGCGGAACAGCCGCCAGGGGCAAATCGGGGTTCAGTATCTTGCCCAAGGACACTCTGGGATCGAACCGCCAACCTTCCGATTAGCCACAGCCGCCCCCAAGACATGAACATGTGTTCAGGTCTCATCCTACATGTACACTTTGTTCCAGATGTGAGCATGTACACTGAAGTTACAACAACTTCCTGTTTCATGGCGAATCATCGATGCCACAGACACGCCCATTGACGAAAACTCGCAAATAGCACAACTTTTCATCGTCAATGCCTTTAGAAGGCACAGCAGAAATTTGACATCCGACTAAATCCCTAGGAGGAGTTCGTTAAAGTACGAAGTTTGTAAATCATCCAAAAATGGCCGTAAAATTCAAAATGGCCGACTTCCTGTTGACTTTAGGGTATGGGTTCTTGAGGCTTTTTTGTGCGTCTTGATATGATACATGTCCCCAGAAAATTTCGTGCATGTAGGTTGAACGTGAACGAGGGGCTAATTTTTTCCAATTTTCTAGGTGGTGCTAGCGAGTCATTTTGCCACGCCCATGCGTGAAACCCATAAAATACGAAATTTTTCACCAGTCCTGACATGTGTGCGAAGTTTGGTGAGTTTTCGAGTATGCTCAGGTCCCCAAAATGGAGCTTACTTTGCAGAAAAAAATAAATAAATAAAAAAATCTTAGCAAATTCAATAGGGACCTCGCACGGTCGTGCTTGGGCCCTAATTACAGCGAGTTCGCAACAAACATTTAAAGATCTCAGGTATGGCATTGGTGTAACAAAAGTTACATGTATAGACAGCCAAATGACGTGGAACTGAAGAATTCTCCAGCTCTTACTCCTTACTAAAATACTGCACCAAGATTTTAAGCTGGGAGAATCAAAGGAAAAACAGCACAGCTGAAAATTAGGTGTTTGGTTTCATGCAATATGTATATTAAGGCACTACTGTTCAGAGGCACACAATATAACAGAAGAATGTAAATTAATATGAAAAGCTGGTGCACCTGATTTATCACTGCAGATTGACATCTGCAGCAAAGGACATTGTGTCTGTGCAGTGGTTAAAACACCTTTGTTGTGGGAGACCTAGGATTAATTCCCACTGCGACACTTCCACCAATGTGTCCTTGGGCAAAACATTTAACCTGTAGTTGCCCCAGAGGCATGCAACCTCTGACATATATAGCAAATTTAAGTTGCTTTGGATAAAAGTGTCAGCTAAATGACTAATTATAATAATTATTACAAGATGCAACACATAAGAGCAGCAGTGCAAAAATCTGTTATTTTCAAATTTAATGTTTCCCTAAATTGTTCCAAATGGGTCTTCAACAGAAAAAATTCACATTCTCATTCACATCTGTAATCTTTGTAAATACCCCAAAGAATTTGCACCCAACAGTAATTTGTGACAAGCTTAGTAAATATCCCCCTTTCTGAGTACACATTTTAAGATTATTATACACTTGTATAAATCGTATGCACATTTAGAGATTTATGTAGACTTTGCAAATCTAAGCATGCGTAATTCTTATATGCACTGGCAAACCTGAGTACACATTTAGAGAAATCAGAGTAAGCACGGATTGAGATACAGTTTCACAACTCTCCACACACACTGCAACTATTTGGCCCCATATGTGCACTTTCACTTAACTCACACATTATCAGCTGCTCTCCTATTTGTTGGAATGTTCTGAACAAGATTCTAGGTTGGCCTGAGCAAACTTTGACTTGCTAACTAAGGCTAAACTAAGAATTCATTGTTACTAGTATTAGAGGCTTTCAGTGTTGTTGGTATGCAGTCCGCAGCGTGGGCGAGCCATTGTGCTGTTGTCGTTGTTGTTGTTGTGTAGCTCATACTGCAGTTGTCCTTGTGCCCTGTAGAGCCTCTGCTCTCTGAGACATGGATCTTGCCTTGTTCTTCCCTCATGAATAGGTCTACCAACAGAATCTTCTCCTTGAGGATCTGGAGGCTGATGTCTTTAGGGATGTCTGAAATTAGCCAGTCCACAATGTCGCTCATGAGCATCACAACATTCTGGTAAAGATAAATGGAAAATCATGTTATTTTTACTTTTTTATTTATGAACAGTTTTCAAATTTTTACAGTGAATATAGAGAAGACAATCTTAAAAAGTAAATCAAAGATATAAAAAAAAGGTCAGGATGATCAGTAAATCAATGCATATTAGCCTGGTTCAAATTAAGGTGCGGAGTGTTGAACATGAAATAATAATTACATTATTACTGCTGCTAGGAATTTTTTTTTGATTTCTCCTTTCCCTCCAATAGTGTAGCTGAGTTCCAGTTTGTATAGACTTCTGTTTTGGAGAATTAAAGAAGTGGTATTATGCTTTTTAGCTTTTTCCCTCACTCCAAAGGGAGTTCCCATCTCCCACAGAAACACTGCTCTGAACTGTCTGAAAACAGCTTGTCAGTAGTCCAGAAGTTTCCCTTTCGTCCTTGTGACAACACAACAGCTAGTCCAACACACTCT
>NW_024040185.1:0-12500 GCF_014851395.1 Micropterus salmoides
GGGCTCCACCTCTCCAGCTCCCACGAATGTAAGATTGATAGGGCCGGTGTGCTCTAACAAAACAAGAAAACAGCGGATTTACGGCTTCATGTGTTGTTATGTTGTGTTTGTCCCGCAGCGGTGTTGCACGTGTTGTGTCGAGCAACAGCAAGTCTGATACGTGCCGCTGTTTGTATGGCGATAACGTCACACGACAAGCCAGTGCTTGTGTGTTCATCGGCTAGTTGCAGAAAACGTTTAACTTGATTCATGGGCTTTTGTTAATCGTTTATGTGTGTGTTTTAATCGACATACATATGAAGTCTATGAAGCAGACGGCAGGGAGACGGCAGACCGTCATGCTTCAGATGAGAATGGTGTCTAACTCATCACCGTTGTGCTAAATGTGTAAACTTTATACGTAACAATGAGCTAGTTCTTTATTTTTGTCCTACGTTTCCCGGCGTGTTTCATGCTTTCCGAATTGCAGAGCGACCCCAACAATTCAGAACTGTCTGAGTACGTGTTCTCCGGTTTTGTATAAACTGTGAGAGCCAAGCAAGACGCATGAAAATGGCCGAATTGTAATAGAGTTTGAGTTGTTCTCCGTGTTTTTGGGCTAACACTCTGCTGCTGCGCCACCTAACTGTCAGCTAGCTAGTAATTATTCTGAGCTGCTGCATTACAGGCTGCAGCAGAATATTGTACTTTTAAAAAATGAGAGTGGTGATTAAATGTTGTTGCATACTTGGGAACTTGCAACACACTTTCTACTTGTGGCATACTGTTACAACAGCACCTACTAGTTAAGGGTAGTGCTGTATTTAATCTGGCTCAATGTCTGCTTGGCCCCATGTTCCCAGTTGGTGTGTTTACACCGCTCAGCTTGTCAGTCTTGCTTTTTCCCTAGTTGTAATACCCCCCCCCCCCCCCCCCCCCCCAATGTTTATGTAGGATATACCAATTTTGTCACCATGCCATATAAGTAATTCAGTTTAAGGTGTCAGCAACTGGTTTAAATATATCCTGTTAATAATAAATTGGACGTGTTAGACATTATCTGTTACATAATGCTATGGTGGAAGTCCATATTTAACTGTGTGCGGCTGAATCTCTTGGCTTCACGTCCTTGACCTGCTTGTTACCGGGCAGGAGGCTCTCTGGCATGTGTACAATGACATGTAATAAGCATTGCGTTTCCCTCTTATCCATCAAATGTAGACAAATGACAAATGTACACGCTAATTTAAATGGAAATGTATCACATTAACACACACTTTATGCTTTTTGTTTGTGCTTGCCTTTTGCTCTCAGGTTTGTTTCCGGTTCCCCAGCACAAGTATAAGATCACGTTCACTGCCCTGTCCAGTGACAAGAAGGAGCCAAGGAACGTGCCGGAATCACCGGTCAAACCAGTCCAACCCCAAATTTCCCACTGACCATCAACATTCCTGACAATCGCCCACCTCATGAGCCCCATGCTTCACCTACTGGCACCATCAGTGAGACTGCGTTTGTATATAAGTTGTGTAAATTTTGTAGTTTAAGTGGTTGTCTTGTCTGTGTCCCAGACATTCATGCAGAAGTACATACGTTTAAAAAAAAAAAAAAAATCCCTTTCACAGTGCTGCAAACTCCTGTCCATCAAGTCCGCGGGGGGCGGGGCCTCCTCTACAGGACAAGCCGTGTTCGGCTTCTGACCTAATAGGAGACAACTCCATTCAGAAAACGACAAAGAAGCCTCAGTGAAGACAGCCCAAAGGTGAGAGTGGGCAGTCTGGAGCAGAGCTGTCAACGACAATGTGGATGAACACTGTTCGTGTCTGTTTGAAAAAAGGTTTAAGAGAATATTTCAAACATGATGAAGGTAGCAAGCTTCAGAGACTCTCAAGGGATTCCTGTTTGTGCCTGAGCACTGTGAACATCCCTGTTTACTCACTGAAGTCTAAAAATTGCCCAACGCTCACAACAACATAGACTTTGGAGTACAGAACCTGGCTGAACTTTGCTGAGCCTAAGTCTGTCTGTGTTCATGCCGTGCACTCTAGTCTATGTGAAACACCAGGACTTGAGCCTTGTATTTAATTAACCAACCAATTTCTTCCCAATAGCGTGTTATCCAACTTTCTTTATTTTCTACAGGATGACTCCAAACCTCCGTATTCATATGCACAACTAATAGTCCAAGCTATCACCATGGCCACGATAAACAGCTAACGCTGAATGGAATATACACCCACATCACCAAGAACTACCCCTACTACAGAACAGCTGATAAAGGCTGGCAGGTCAGTCTTCATTATTTGGGCTGTTGTTTATACATACAGTTAATCTGTGGTTATTAGTAATGTGTACATAGTTCAGCTACTCTCTTAATCAGGACAGTAGGATCATAAGTCATGCCATTGTAAATGCAAGAAGGTGAGGCATGTAGTGCTGAAATGATTAGTCTACCGAAATAAAATAACATCTATTAAAATGTTTTTTTTTTTTAAAATATTCAATAAATTGTCCACGCACAAATGCTAACTGTTGTTGGTTTCAGCTTTTCAAATATGACTTATAAAATAAGACTTACTGCTTTTCTCAGTTTTGATATCACTGTAAGTTGAATACCTCTGGGTCTTGGATGAATTTGAAGATGTTACTTTGGCTCCAAAAAACTGAGACTGGCATTTTTAATTTATCTGTTGATAAGCAGTTATGGTTTTTAAGTGAAATGTGTGGAACTGCACCGCAGACTGGAGGATCTGCTAACAGTGACAGCCAGGGTGACGGCTGTCTCATGGATGGGTCTAACGTGTGTTCAGAAACTGTCATCAGAAACCCTCATCTTGAACTAAACTGAGGTTCAAATATGTGCCTAAAATCCAGTCTGCATACTTATTCAATTTTTTTGTATGTTATGTGTTCACCTGACAGTAAAGTCAGCCATACTAAAAACTTTTTGAGCTTGCAGTTGATGGACACTATTGTCCTACAATGCAATGCACTAAGCATATAAGAAGCTGCTCACAGCTGGAGAAACAAAATTGTAGTTGGCATTGAAACAAACTCTTGAATCCCTCAGAAAACAAAAGAAATACAAACAATTTGGGCAAATGTTTAGTAAATTGCCTGTAAATTTCCCAATGATGCAAATATTATACTGTCCTGTTGAGATAAACAGTTAAGTATGTGAATATGGATTACAACATTTCTAAATCACCATGCTCCATTTACACATTACATTTGTTTTCAGTGTGTAAATGGAGCATGCTGATTTAGAAATGTTGTTCTTGCTGTGTTGCACCACTTCAGCCTGGATTTCTCTCATCTTGTTCACTTTATTAGAAACACCCTTAGAATGTGATTCAATCCAATACAACTGTTCTGCTGTAAAGTTAATCGTGCTCGGGCACAGTGCAAGGCAGCCGGCCTAGTGAGTACAACCTAAGTGTTCAGTTACTGTTGACATAACCCATTCAATTCAATGGGTTTTAGCATTGAGGTCAGAGTTAGTGGTGCGTTAAATTAAGAGGTGTTTCTAATATTCTTCCGCCCTCGTGTTTGAAATAAAATAGGGAGGGCAAAAAATTAGAAACACCTTCCAATAGAAAGCAGTTCAGCTCAACGCCTTCTTTAACACATGACTGACTTTACGCATTTCTGACAGTGTCATAAAAATCGGAACATTAGAAACTTCGCAAAGGTACCGCTGAGTGCAAGTGGTTGTGATGTAACGCTTGCAAACGATCAGATTCTTTGGTACGAACGAAAGGAATGGAGTCGTACTTGGTGAGAGCCGTTCTTTTTACCGTGTTGCCCAAATTTCCCAGCCTGCCCTAAATCCACTCCTCTTTACATGAACACCAGTGTACCAGTAACACAAACTGTCTGCGATCACAGCGTAGTGGGTCCACTTAATTACTATCCCATCAGTAGTTATTAAGTGTTACATGACTTGCATTCAAGGCAAAGCAACTTTATGAATGAAATGTGTTAAAATGTAAATAGAGTAAATTCAGAGCCTACATGTACACCATCACACAGACCCTAGCGTATTGGCGGACACGGAAAGCAACACTTGCTTTAAACTGCAGATCAATGTCATTAGGTCAGCAATTTAGTCCTGCTAAACCTAGTCCATGTGTGAAATGAAACGGTACTGTCTTAAGTTTAAATGTCATCCAAATCTTAATACAATGTATTAAGGCCTCAAACAGGCCCAAGACGTCCTGCTGCTCCTTCCACCAAACCAAAAAGGCCCTGTGCATAACATGGGAATATTTTAACTAAATAACTAAATAATTGTAAAGCTTTTAGTAATGGTCTGTGTGTGTGTCATATTTTTTGGTGTTTTAGAACTCGATCCGCCACAACCTTTCCCTGAACCGGTACTTTATCAAAGTGGCCCGCTCTCAGGAGGAGCCGGGCAAAGGCTCCTTCTGGAGGATCGACCCCGCCTCTGAGGGCAAGCTGATAGAGCAAGCCTTCAGGAAGCGCCGGCCCAGGGAGTGCCCTGCTTCAGGACCCCTGTGGGACCTCTTTCCTCCAGGTAAAGAGCACGAGTGTGTTACTTGAAAGATGTCTATGAAGATTCTCAGTCATCCAGGTCATAGTTATCCAACGATGGTTAAAATGAAGGGCAACTGGACTTGGTTGAAGATACTGGAATCCAGTATCTTCAACCAAGTCCAGTTGCCCTTGGTTGAAGATACTGGAATCCAGTATCTTCAACCAAGTCCAGTTGCCCTTCATTTTAACCATCGTTGGATACTTGAAAGATGTGTTTTCAGTGTCCGTACAAGTGTCTTGAGTTTGTAGGGCTGCACTATGTCAGTAATCAACCGTCTCTCTTTTCCTGTCCCAGGAGCGCTCCAGCTTCTCCCAACCACACAGGGGCACTGTCTGCCCACTCCAGCGGGGTCCAGACTCCAGACAGCCTGTCGAGAGAGGGGTCCCCAGTCCCCATGGAGCCAGAGCCACTGCCAGCCCCAACTCAAACCACAACAGTCCAGCCCAAACTTGCTGTCATCCAAGAAGCCCGCTTTGCACAGAACTCCCCTGGTAAAACATGCCTTTTGTCAAGTTTTTCTCCCTTTCACTGAACCATTTAACTCCTCTTGGCTAAAGGGCTGACATGGACGCTCCTGGACAAATAAAGATTCTTTGTGTTCAGCTCTTGAGGTTAAAAGGGCTAAAACATTAGGTGACCATGCCAATCACTGTCCCCTCATTTTTATGCGATGTGTGCAGTGTTTATATGAGCCTTCATTTTCTACAATAGTGAATGACAGTAAAGAGTTTGTCAGTAACCCACAGCCCTGCCCTCTGATAGGCTCCCCCCTCAACAACCAGCCAGTACTGATCGCCGTTCAGCGCCAGATGCCTCAAACAACCATGAAGTCCGTGACCTACGCCATGGCGACGCCAGCCATAGTCACAACAACGGTTAGCTCCGCCCCCGTCATGCAGACAGTGCACGTCGTCCACCAGATCCCAGCCGTCACCATGGCAACTGTTACTGGACAGCCTACTGCCACAGTGAGCCCAGAACCTCAGGAGAACGGAGGTGGAGAGCACCAAGAGATCAAAGGTGAGCCAGCTGGTGTAGTCAGTCAGTATCATGTTGTGACTGTATGTGCAAGGTGAGTCTGATACTAGTTTTTTCTCCCGGTGTGTAGTCAAAGTGGAGCCAATCCCATCTATCGCAGCCTCGTCTATAGGTGGAGTCAGTCGCATCATCCAGAGCTCTCAGGCTGCCCCGCTGACAACGGTTACCATCGTGCAACAAGCCCCCCGCGGTCAGCACCAACTCCCTGTAAAGGCCATCACACAAAACGGGACCCATCTGGTCCCCCTCGGTACTGCTGCTAGCACAGGTGACACACACATAGACCCTGCTGAGCATATCTCTGCATTTGCAGGTCTACTAATTTGCATAATCAGTTGCACAGGTTTTACTTAAACAACACTTAAAGATGCCCTTTCTGGTAAACAAAAATAAAGTTATGCTTACATTTAGTGTTGTTTACCAAAACACAGTCTAACTCTATTAAAAAATAAAAAATAAAAATCATATCTTCTTTTCTGCATGTGTTGGCACATTACTTTGCTTTTTTACACGTTACCCCCGCCAATGATTATATTAGTGGAGTAGCATGAAAACGATTGGCAGGAGAGTGAATTGCGTTATCCAAAGTTCTTCCAAAGACAGACAGTTTTCTCTTCCTTGCTTTTCCTCTCAGACAACAATATGGAACACTTTATTTTCATAGAGGAGCTGACGGCTCCTTTTGCACTAGAAGCTGCAGTGTATGGTATCCTACCATGTAGACTTGTAGCTTGTTGTTGCTGGTGTCTATATGCTGCACTCATTGAATTGAATTTACATTTAACAGCAACTGGAGTCTATAAACAGTTACTGGGTGTCCGCGGGGTCTTAAAAAGTCTTAAAAGGTGATAAGTCAATTTTGCGAAAAATGAAGGCCATTAAAAAGTCTTAATCGCCATTTAACAAGGTATTCAATTTTTAAGATATTTTTTTCAATGTGAAAGTTTGTTTGCTAAAAGTGTAGGTGAACGTATTTATTTATAATGCATAGCCAAAAATACTAGACAGGCAGTGAGTAGCGACTGTGATTCCTTTCTGTAACGTTAGGCGCAGGGATCTACGAGCGCCTTTTTCACTCTGAAACGCTCCAAAAAATAGATCAGATTCAGAACCGGAAAATGATTTACGAGTACACCCGACCGTAATCTCCCACCCCGCCGACCCGCAATGCTGATCGTCCAAACATAGTCGGAGTGGAGATCAGTAGTAACGGGATTAACCCGCTCTCTCTGTGGCCACTTTGAACAGCCCCGTTCCTGAAAACAAGAGCGAGATGCGCCGCCAGCAGCTGAATCAGTAAGACAGAAGACAACAGGGAAAATCCAAGGAGCGTGTGGGTTTGGCTAACGTTAGCTGGCTATTTAGCTAAATCGCTGCTTTTTATTGAAACAAATTCTACTTTTCATAAAACCAATGCTCTTGTCAGTGTCACTTTTTGTGAACAGATCGATCACAGCCTGGATGGAGATGGATTTAATAAAAGTTTGATGTGCTGCAACAAACTTTATAAATGTTGAACTCAGCGTTCTGCATAAAGAGTTCTGATTATTGACGAGTTATTGACGAGCCTGCCCAAAATCGAGGTTGGAGACTATCGTGTAGCCTAGAGTATTTTTCCTATATAAAAGTTAATGAATAAAAAACAAACTCAAGCAGCTGTAATTTGAATTAATATGATACTAGTGCTAAGTTAGATACTATTATATGAAATTATATTGAATATAGTAACATAATGAATATATTAATATCAAACTTACAGTTTACTATTAAATTAACAATATACTTTTAATTTAATGTTATAATATTATACTAATACAGTCATTTAGACTAGTTCCTCCTCCAGGTTGTGCCTGTGCTACACCGCCTACACTACTTATTTATTCACTCCTGCCCTATTTGAATTTTGTTGTAGTGATCAAGTGGACAGTGAAAGTTATCACACATATCATTGCAGGCGAGCTCACATTATCTAGTTTAAACCAACTAAAACAAAATTACACTGTGTTTCACATGATTTGCTGTAATGTCATAACATCATAGCTTATGTAAGACAGTTGCTTTTTGCAGGAAATCTGACCAGTTCTTCACATAGAAAACTGTTATAGGCAACTGAGAAAATTGGTGAATGCCTCAATTTGTAGGTGGCGTTACAACCTGATGACATATAGGCAATAAATAACATATATATAAACATACTTGAATTCCTTTTAAAAACTCAAAAATGTCCCTTTTAAAGGTGTGTGGCTGATTTAATCAGTTACAGCTCAAAGTGGCGTGGCAGTCTTAAAATATGTTGAAAAAGTCTTGAAAAGGTCTTAAAAAGGTATTGAATTTTACTGCAGAGTTGTTAATTATTTATATTTGAGATCAGCAAATAGGCACATCTTTTTTAATCTATATTCCTGCAACAAACAATTATTTGAATTATTGGTTAATCTGCCAATGTGTCAAAACACTGTTAATCTCTTGTACTCACTTCATTTACAGTGTTCTGGTTGTGTGTAATTGTAAGTGTAGTAATTGTCTATAAAATGTCACAAATTAATGAAAAAGTTTTAATCTCCCAGATTTTCTATGTGACTTATTGAAATGTCTTGTTTTGACCAAAGTTATTGAGTTTATTATCATATTTGACAAAGTAAAGCGTCACAGACTCACATGTGAGAACCTGGATCCAGAGAATGTTTGTCATTTTAGTCTTGAAAGGTGATGGAAACCATTAACTTCTTCTAAATAGTCGCCAATTAATTTCTCTTAATCAATTAAATCTATTAATCAACTTAGCTCTGTTTTTAGCCTTCAAGTCCAAGTCACTTAGAAGCAGCAACAGGAGCTGATTGGCTAGATCTACCTTTTTTTTCTTCTTTTTTTTTAATGCATCATTGTGGCACACTTCACACTCCATACAGTCATACTAGTGGCACACTTCACACTCCATACTGTCGTTCTTGCCTTTGCCAAAGTAGTAGTGTAACTGTAAATTGTAATAAATCCCGTCTTTTCTCTACCAGCCGTTGCAAACCCTCTTCATCTCCTGGCGGCCCACGCCTCAGCCTCGGCGTCCCTCCCTACCAAGAGGCAGAACGGAGAACTGCAAGACCAACCCGAATCGAAGAGAGTGAAAACGGAGGAGAAAGGGCATGGCGACGCAGCAGCCGCCAACAATAACGGCACCACGGACAGAGCCGGAGAAGGGAGGGTCAGTGAACAGATCGGGGACAAGTAGCCTCCCCCCCACGGTCTGCATCCTGACCCCTGCTCTCCTGTACGCATTGAGCCTCACCCCTTTCCACACTGTAACCCCCACCCCCTTCCTACCCGGTTATCATCTACTCCAAGGTGCCAAAAAGACAAGAGATGTGGAAACACCTGCAGGACTACAGAATGTTCAAAACCTCCTCCTCCTCAACCCCCAGTCTTCTTCCATATATTTAAGACCACGAAATACGATGCAAAAACTACAGACCAAATTGAAAATGGAATCAAAGAGTTGCTGATGACTGTGAATCCCCGAAGTTTGAGACCCAGATGGCAAGAAGAAGCACCGGAAGCCGATTTTAAAAATCCCGATTTTCCAGATCAGAAGTGACTTATTGGACAGGCGAGGAGTTCTGAAACTCCCCAAAGATGGAACCGAGCCTCATCCTGGTAGCATTACAGACAAGCGCTTAACTGTGTGTCGGATAGAAAAAGCAACCAAGTGAAATCACCAGTAGTGTATTCCGCAAAGGGACGTGTGTATGTACGTGTGGACATTCCCATCTTCGGCAGCTAGCCTCCATGTTGACCTACCTAACCCAGTCGTGAGTAGATATGCAGTATTCTGTTGTACAAGTGTATCTTTGGATCTTTTTTGAGTGTTTCTCCGTTTCCCAAGGCACAGATATTATCTAGTAATAATTAAGATAACTGAAAGCTATAAGTGGGGTCTTTAAGAACATTTAAACATGATATTTTGGGAAGCCTTTTATTTTTGTTTTTTGTATGTGGACTCTTTGTTCAGTGAAATGAATGTAGTCTCCTCTTTTCCTTTTTAAAGAAAACACTATCTATGGAGTGGATGTTCTTTATTTCTGCTCATTCATGCAAATGAAATTTCTTTATCACTGTACATCTACAAATTTTTTTCATATTTTACAAATATCCTATGAGATAAAAAGTATATTCCCATGCGTATTTGACCATATGCTTCATCGAGCTTGCATGTTACGGATCTAGAGACAATGTACTTGAGCAGATTATCTGAATATGGAACTGAAGAAAATTTAGACTGAATCTACGCTATATGATTCTGACCAGTGCTGCACTTAACCCTCTTCGTCTGTTTTTGTTTTCCGTTTTTAAATATTAATTTGCTCTTGTTTTTTTTTTTTCCTCCCCTGTCATCATGGGCTGTGTTTATTACCTTTTGTGTTGAAGTTGGCAGTCTCTTTGCTTGATTATTTTATTCTGTTCAGGCTGCTAAAGTCTATTCGGATTGTATTCTATGTTACACAAGGAAAACAAGCGATAGGTGTTTGTTCTGCTTCAGTGGGTAAATGCTTTTTTTTTTTTTCTTTCATTTTTTTTTTTTTATAAATTTATTTAAAACACATAACCTCTTCGTTTGTATTTCTTTAAGTAAAAACCTGCTGGGCAAATGCAAACTCAAAATCTGTCTGTGTGAAGAATTCTTTCTTTTTGTTAGAACGAGGGAAGATGAACTTCTAATAAGCCGCAGCATGCTGTTCGGTTTTGTTAAGGAGGGCTGTTAGAGGGGAGGGTGTGTGCCACAGGGGTGGAAATGCTGCCATTGAACACTATCCTCTTCCCTAATTGACAAAGAAAACAGCTCGACTCACTTACGTCCAGCACTAGAGCTGACCGGAAGAGTGCTGAATGGAACGACTGAAGGGTTGAGTAAGCGTTAAGCTAACTAGTTCATAGCACGATAGACCTCTTTCACAGCAGACAGTTTGGCTCGTCAGTCAGAAGAGCACAGGTGTAATTGATACATATGAGCTACTTCCAGGGTCCTGGTATTGTAACATGCTGGCTCACTGACATGGCTTACTTGGACACTTAATGGAACTGAGCCATTGTTAACAATGTGTTTCAAGTTGAAATGTGTGCTGTGGGGGGCTATTCCAATACCTCAACTTCGATCTGCTCACACAGAGTACCCATCCAATACCAGTGCTCTATACTCTCCACAAGTATCAATATTATTTGTACAATATTAGTGGTATTGAACCAGGACCACACCACCTAACTGCACCAAAGTGACATTTACAGCTTTGTTAATGTGCTGTGGCTAATTAGCTATCTAGCCTGCAGACTGGCAGTAAGGTGCTGTTATTTGTGCTGTTAGAGAAGGAGGACATTTTAGCAGTAAGGCTAATGTGGATGCTTGTTAAAAGTCTGGCTCTTGTGATGTGTAGCTCCAAGCTGCTTGTCGGGCTCAGTGTGAGCATCTGCTCTGCATGTAACAGAACACTGGCCCTACTACTTTATGCAAGATTTTATTTGCTGTATTAAATAAGATCTCCATCTGTAGATAGACCGATACCTTGCCTTAAAAATTAGGAGGCGCCAAAATGATATAGAATATGAATCTCTTCTTTTTTTGTGATTCTTTCTCAAAGGAGAGCAGATGTGTTGCTATAGCAGACAAATGCAACTGAATTTGAAAAAAACTAAAAAGAAAACTGAACTAAAGTTTATGGGGCCCTTTACAACACTGAATGACAAATCCATCATTCACGCATTTAATCTAATGAGAGGCTACACTTGGATTCCACAGAATAACTTGCATGAGACAGTCCTTAAAGTTTACCTGTAAAAGCAGATTTTATTCACAAATTTAAATGCAGGTTTTACAATCATTCTGAGTTAGTCAGAAACAAGTTGGCTTTTCAGTTTGTGCAGCAATCCCTACTGTGGTCAGTGACCGCCAAGTGCTGTGTACGTTCACCAGAGTGACACCTGCAATTGTACAATCTGATGCAGAAAGCAACGCGAATGAAATGTTTTTTTTGCACTGAATCAACAAAAGTGCTGTCAATTAACATGACAACAGGAAAAATGATCTTATTTAACTAAACATTAACACACTTCCACTTATACACGTTTGTGGCAGACCCACACTGAACAGGTCTTGTTAATAGCCATGGGCTTCAACAAAGCACTGCAGAGTCCCTGATTTGCATTAGCGGAATTGATCGATGCTTTTAGGGGCATGGTGAAGCAGTTTACGGAAATACAGACACAGGACATACCCCTCACTCAAAGTGAAGAGTGTTGTCAGGATTTAAACAAAAAGGAACATACAGCTGTGACCAGAGAGCCACACTGGCCAAACAAAATATGTGGAGCAACCATCATTTAACTGGATTGGGCTAATAATGTATTATCAGTGTTGAACTAAATTCAAAATGTTCATGTTTTTAAAGTTGATTTGGGCTGCCGAGTAGAAAAAAACTCACCGAAAAACAATTTGTTTTGTGTGATATATGATGGAAACTGTGTGTGTTTGGCTCTTAAGCTTTCCCAAACAACCTTCACAAACTCTTAAGAGAAATTGTTTCTCAAAGAGTTGAGAAGATCAATGCCACTCTGACATCTGTAGGGTTAATATGAAGCTAAAGCTATCAGCCGGTTAGCTTAGTGTAAAGACTGGAAATGTTACGTCTGGTTTGCTTAATCTCTACAAAGATCTGTGTAAAAACTTGTGACGGCCAAACTTTAGGAAGGCGCTGCTCAGTTACTTTCAGAGGTGCTCATAGGTGGATTTTGTTGCCACGGAGGCTGGCTAGCTTTTTCCAGTGTTAATGCTAAGCTAAGCTAACTGCTGCAGCTTTACATTTAGCATACAGCCATAAGAGTGGTATCCATCTTTCAAATCTCGGAAACAAAAGCGAATAACCGAATTTCCCAATAAATGACA
>NW_024040185.1:17500-22328 GCF_014851395.1 Micropterus salmoides
CCTTCATGGGCGGGGATATCAACTGGGGGCTTCTCTGTGTTGGCCAGGTCCACTATCTGCACATGGCCTGAGTGTGTTCCAGGGAATGCCAACAGAGAGTTGTTGCTATTGGGACACAGCACACACAGACCTGAGGAGAACAAGGGAAAAGGTTGGTTATGATATGGACACGAACTATTTGGATTTCACTGTTCCAGTGCTTTGTTTAAACCGTGTTACGTCTTGCATTAACTGCAAAGCTTTGGAAATTTTGGGACTAGATTTGACTACAACTTCAAAGAAAGTGTGGGTTCAAATGATGCTTCACTACGGAGTACAAGTTCGCTGAACACGCCAAAGAGTGTGTGGTTCAAGAGGATTGGTATGTGTAGAACCGGCTGATTAAAAGTCCTTTAGGAGTTTAAACAGTGTAGTACTAACCTTTGGGGTTGTAACAGGTTTCAAACACATGCAGCTGATGGGGGTTGTGGGTAAAGGTGAAGACTTTGATCATTGAGTCCAGGACCACCACAATCCTGAGAACAAAGGTGAACCAGCACAGAGACAAAAACTTGAACTAAATGTCCCAAATAAATCTACTCAAATAGCATTCACACACTAATCTGACACTTTCAGTTAGAAAACCAGAGGCCACTCGACTGACAATGAATGGGAGAATCAAGCCGAGATATTAAGATAACCAGCAGCATATTAGTATGGCTGCACTGTCACAGTCCCTGTCACATTGCCACAGTACTGCTGTGTGATTAATTTGAGAAACATTTTGAAGGAGTGATGTATGAAATCTAAACACTATGGTTGTGCCTGAAGAGGAACCGCCCATCTGCTCACTAATGCATTGCACAACACTTATTTTGCAACTGTCACAAATGATTAAATAAATTCAAGACACTCCCTGGACACTTGACGCAGCTTTACAAAGTAGTTTTAACTCCATTTGAGCTTAGTGGGGGGACCTTTTCTTTTTTACCTGTCACGCCGAAGCTTCACTGCTTTGACTTCTGTTGAGAACTCAATCTCAATAACGGTCTTCTTCTTCAGGTCATCCCAGATCATCACTAGAGTACAAAAAGAAAAACTTAAAGTACTTAGCTTAATATCTGTTTCATTGTTATAACAGCCTACAAAAGTATGAGAGTATGATGGGAAAAAGGAACTACAAGCCATCGTTTGTCGTCTGGCATAAGTCCAGTACTGACAACACTGCTGATGCTAAAAAAAGAAGCAGCAATACAGTATATCAACATTGCTAACATAATTAGACAAAAAATACCTTTGTTGGTTGGGTACTTGGGTTTCTTTCCTCCTCCCACTAGTGCTAAATAGTTCACCTGAACAGCATCTCCACGTGGCCAACCCCGCCCTCCATGAACTCTGAAAGTCAACATTGTTGGTAGTGAACACATCAATAATAACAGTAACTGTTAATTACTCTAAGAAAGGAATGCAGCCCTTATCACCAGAACTATCTGTCAACTCTGCTCCAAACAACATTTGCACAGTGCTTCTAATCACTAATGCTTACTCATCCCTCCATATTGCATGGAGAGAAGTGCAGTAAAACCTGTCATCAAAGAACTGCTCATGGATTAGCACAGAAAGAAAGGACAAAAGACCCCACTTGGTCCTATGAATGAGTACTTGGGCTGCTCCTGGCCTACCGCAGTTTAATCCGATGAGTTAAGAGAGGTAACTCTGGAGCAGGTCATGTGCCGAGTCACATTTTCGGGCCTCTTTAGGGGAAACTTCCTCTTATATCCCTCCATATTTAAGAACTTACAATTCTGTCACAATGCTTTGTTGCTGTGTGCAGCAGAATTGGCTCGTTTACTTTTTTTTTTCTGCAGTCATAAGCCAAAAAGCTTTGAACAAGGACAGTTCCCATAATACATTTTCTGTTCACACGTACATACGCACAAGTAAATTATTCGAATCATACAATAAAACAACGGTCAGAGTCTGTGCATTGACATATGTGCCATTTATTTTGGTTATTTATTTTTATTATTGACAATATGCCAACATTTGAATGCCTGAACTGTTACAGTAAGGATTATAGCCAATAAGCTGTTTGGATGTTTACATTTTTTAAAAATAAATGGCAACCTTTAATTTGTTGTTTTGCTGTACTACAAACATACCGAACCGTGACCCCAAAACAGAGGTAAATACTGTGAATTTTGTGTACTGTTACAAATTGTTATTCTATTTTCTACCACTAGCCAAGCCCAATAAAGGGATTCTCATGTACTGACAGAAACTATGCACCACCTAAATTATTTCTATTTTGTATGTGCTGTGCCTTACTATGGATTGCAAATGTGACTGACAAATCCAGCCGATTAACCACACATTTTCTTTTCTCAAAAGTTTACTTTTTTAACAAGTACACTGCCTTAAAGTATCAATATGTTGCAACTTGGCAGACTGCCAGGTTACAGGTATACACCCTATAAACAAAATATGTCCAACATGACCGATTCTTTCCTACCAGTTATAGACGATCATTTCTACAAAGCTTCTTACCTTGTTTCTCCTTCTCCTTAAGCGGATCTGTGTTGTAAACACGAAATCCATTCTCCATTCCACAGGCAAAGCATCCTGAAGAGACATAGAAAGATGAAAAAGCTATTAGAAAATAACTAAAGATCCCATTATCACAGGATTTTCACAAATATAATTTAAATGGAATGGTTGTAACACCCTCAACCTTTACAGTAATGACAACCCACAACATAAAGGACCCTGGGCAGCTAATTTAAACTGGACCAACTGTCATAGTATGGTGATATGGCAGAATTCAAATAAAAGTGGCCTACTGTATGTTGACGAATGATGACAATGATATCAAGCCATAGCAAGTTCTTTAAGGGGTCATATGAGGTCTTTGGACACCTCAACTTTATGAGATTACAATACCATCAGTTCTGACAGAGCTAACGTTAGTTGGTCTCAACAATTTCAATAAATCAATGTTAAGTTAGACCAATTAAGACGACTACTTTAACTTTCAGGCCTGTGTAAATATGTGTGGGCGGGGAGCGAATAAAATGTGAACAGTGCTGAGTTGTACTATGTAGCTACATGATAATAAAGAAGAAATGTCTTCACTTATTAAAACTGGCAAACCAATAAAAGACTAGGCTCATTTTGGAAGTAACTAGCATAACATTAGCACAGTGACGCTGTAATAACTATCAAACTTAGCATAGCAAGCTGTTCACTAGCTAACGCTAATGTTTTCCCCGTTGTCGGTCGGGATGCTAACAGTAACGTTAGCTTATAAGTTCAGTTCGCTTACACCAGTAGCTTTCTATACGCTATTCTTACTTGAGTACATAAACTTAAACGACATGTTTATGTCTAACTTTACAAATATTGTTATGCCGATCCAACATAAGCTGGTTAATTGACTAATATGTTGGCTTAAAACAAAAACACAAAACTACGTTAGCTGGCTAAAAGGCGTAGCTAGCTAACATTATTTTAACGTTCGCGGCTTTAAATGAACGTTTCTGAAAGGCGCAGCAGTATTATCGCTAAACAATTTCAAGCACAGCAATGTAAAGCTACTAATGTTAGATAACGTTATGGTTAATTTATCCTCTGGGAAGACATCGGTTTAGCAATGTTAGCTTAGCATTCACGACGCTGCCAATTTCCATTTCGGAGAAAAACAATATATGACAGCGCCGCTTCTTACCGTGATCCTGGTTAAATCCAGCATAAAGGAGCCCATTCCCGTGAGGATTCGACGGTAGTAAATTCATTATTTTAACAAAACAACCGAATGTCAAATAACGTTAATAAGTTAATCTTCTGCTAGCTACTGCTGCTGTCTGAAGAGCTAACCGGCTACCATTCCTCCTGAGTCCGCTAGCGTTAGGCAGAAAGAAGGAAAACAACTGAAGCTGGTTCCTGCTGGAGAGAGCTGTCACACCAGCCAAGATCAAACGGAGCATTCAGTGAACTTCGGTAACGTATTTGAACAAATTTAACACTGAAATTATTACACGAGTAACTTATCTTCATCAAGTTACGTTAAAAGTAAACGTAACGTTATATCAACGCCCGTGAGACGAGCACTCATCAAAGAAGGGTTTTAACCGCAGGCTACGACTACGGTAACGTTAACGTTAGCCGTTGGTGATGATCTGGACAGTGAATTATGTTTTTTCCTCATGCTAAATATATGCACAAACAAAGATGATCTGGTGTTTTATCTGTGTAACGTTAATTTAAGGTTTTGCTGGATTAAGTGGGAGTTTGAATTCGCCCGCGTTTAAAAAACAAAAACATTCAAGTGAAAAAAATCTGATAGAGCCGAATGTATTTTATGATGTGGCATGTCAGCGTCGCAGACATACAGTCGATGTGGGACATGTGAGGGGTGGATATCGAACACGGATACCGTAGTGTACTCTTATAGAGTAAACAGAGTGTACATTGGTATGTAGCCCCAGTGGCCTAATGGATAAGGCACTGGCCTCCTAAGCCAGGGATTGTGGGTTCGAGTCCCATCTGGGGTGGGCAATTTTTTTATTTCGTTTTTAGTGAGACAACGCTGCTGAGTGATTGGAGAGATTAACCTTTACTGACAACGAAATGCACCTTTGCATTAACTACAAGTGCAAAATGCTGTAAAGTACATATTTAGAGTAGTAAAATAAAAGTAACTGAGCCGTATATATAGGTCAGATATGTACAGAATAAACAGTAGTAGAAATATGAATACAATATAGGGCAAATATGTACTGTATGGTCAGTAGTATACGGTAACTAATTTCATTAATTTGCTGTGCAAATAAAAATCAGTCACAAAATAATG
>NW_024040186.1:0-31962 GCF_014851395.1 Micropterus salmoides
CTCCTTGGCGGCGGTCTGAGAGCATTTTAGTTAAGTATCCACATGTAGCCTAATATCATTATGGATTTACCATTTTTTAGGAGTCTATTCACACTGATATAGGCTAGTAAACAGTATGCTAATTAAAATTGTATTTGAAAAGTCTGGTCCCCAAACTGTCTACCTTGAAAAACTCTGGCCCTTGAATAAAAGTAGTTGAGGACCCCTGCTTTAAAGTTGTCATATTACGCTTTTTGGCTTTTCCCATTTCCTTTATTGTGTTATGTTTTATCTTTTTTGTGCATGTAATAGGTTTGCAAAGTGAAAAAGCCCAAAGTCCACACATAAAGGGAGTTACAATCTCCCACAGAAAACACAGCTCCTGAACTGCCTGAAACAGCTTGTCTGTAGTCCAGACTTTACGATATACCATAACCAAGTTGCATCACTTGCTCGTCTAGCAGCTAATTTGCAGTCAAAAATGGCTTTCAGGTGGGCCTCATATTTATTTTCTCACCACCCACCGTTGATCTAAAGGGCTTTCTTGAAACCAGAAAGGTCATAGTGAAACTTGAGGCCTTCATGAGTCATGGTAGATATAAGTTCACAACACATAGACAACGGGAGAACTCGGGAATTAGAACAGCTGCCTACTAGGGTTGGGCCGATAGACGATGACAGGCTGACAGACATCACGACGTTGAGCCAGTATCGTGATTGTAAAACCCCCGCTCCCCCAGCAAAATAAATCTCAAATGTTCACATTATACCACCCTGTGAAAGCAGGTTTTAATGACGATGAACATTATGATTATAGTTTTTAAGTAGCCTATGTGTGGCAGGTTGAGGGTTTTTCCCCGCCACTATATGGCACTGCACTGGCGCCCTGACAACCGGATGCCGCTGCCGTGGCCTACAAGTACAGGTGATTATGCACCTGTGTCGTTCTCTCTCATGGCTGTCAAGGCCTGTAGCTCGGCTTTGGGTATCTCTCTCTCCCTGTGGGATTGCCCTCTGCCTGGTCGTTTGGGTCTAATTATAGTATTTTTAGTTTATACAGTTGGCATTTTGTTTTGGGTGTGTTATTTTCAATCTTCTGTTTTCATTTTTGTTGAATTATTTGATGTGCATGTGTTGATTCATTTTTGGTGTGTTTTGGTTTATCTCTTTTGTCACTGTGTATTTTAAATAGTATATTGTATTTTGAATTATTAGACCCATATTCCTATCTTATTCAGTAATGATATACCTTTTTAATTGGTATACGTAGTTAGTATTTGTTTATTCAGTTAAACTACTTTTTGTCTGGTTGTCTTTAATTAGTATTTTGTTAATTAATAAAATAATTTTTTTAAACGTGAAACACCCTCTCTACCCTGGCCTTATTTCAGGTGAACCTGTATGACCTATCTCTTAATATTATTTCCTGTGGTGAAATTAAACTTATTTAAATACAGAATCACACCCTCGTCTTGCTACATTCGCTTTGCCTCCTTTCTGTGGGTCAACTGTAGCCACTCTTTGTGGAATTACAGAAAATCGTAGAGGTTTTGTTTGCTACAAATTCTCACTCCCGACTCGTCCTTTGGCGTCGCTTCATTTCAAAATAAAATGCTAGTGTTTCGAAACCATTTTGAAATAGTGTGTTATTAAAGTTGTGAAATGGTGCAATTTGGTTAGGTTTAGGCTCAAAAAGATCATGGTTTGGGTTAAAATAACTACGTACGTCACTTACATCAATTTAACGTAACTTGTCTAACTTATATGAAAATATTTAATTTTGACTTTTTGTTTCACATGAGACACGAACACTGCTCTCCTGGTTCAAAGTCTGGGATCTAGTTCTGGCCCTCCATCCACCCCAACCACTTCCTTACTCAGTCTTTTGTACCTAACTTTACCGTCAAAAACTGACGCTACAGGGCTTCCCCCACTGCGTTGAACTATGACACTATAGGGATCCCCAGTGAGTTACAAACAGACCCCGATGCGTCCATATGTGACGAGTCAGGGAGTGAGAACGGGTTGTTGTTTGAGGTGCAAAATATGATGCAGCAGCTTTTAGGCATGGTGCCACTATTTTCTTTCAATTTGGCGCCAGCATTTTAACAGCGCCTGTGACATTTTAGCCGATAATACTCTCCCTGCAGCGGCTTATAACCAAGTGACCAATCACTGGTTCACAGTCTACTGCAGAGCAAGTTGATTAACACATGGATGGTAATGAAAAGTGCAAGTTTTGAGGATCAAACTTGTGGCTGTTTATTTACAGGATAGTGTCTTAAAACACAAGGCCTTGCACTGATACAGTGATACATACACTGATATACACTGATCAGTATTTCTACTCTTTACTCAACAAAAATATATAACTTGACAGAATTTGCTTGGAAGACACTGGCCATAGATGTACTGCTTATGACCCAGATGTTCTGGCAGCAGAATATTTAAGTGTATTTTAAGAGATGTTTTTTGCAATCATTTAAATCAGATGTGTGAAGGAGAGCATCACAACTCTGGTTGGGGATCATCAAGACACAAAGACAAGTTAGTTCTTCTTTCCACAGGTGAGAAAGACATTTAACATCTAGCTTGTCAGTGGATCAACCAGAGAACTCCCATGTGTGACAATAACACTCCTCTGTGCAACTACACTTGCTATATAGGCTGTAAATAATCAGATATGTTAATCAAAGTGCACATTTGAATCATGGTTAAAATAATTGTATACCTCCAGCAGAGTTTACTGGACTGCAACACACATATATATATATATATATATCTGGAAGCCACACTACCAGGATCTACAGCAACGACAATGGAATGTCATTCAGACTGGACAAGTGTGGTCTCATGGTATCAAAAGAGGGAAGATGATCAGAACCGAGGGGGCTGAACTACCAGAAGGCCACATTGCAGATGTTCAGGACAACTACAAATACCTTGGGGTGCCGCAGGCTAACGGAAACCATGAGGACCAACACAGTCTCACTCCCTACTCGTCAAATGTCTGACGCATGATAAAGGCCCTTTGTCGTCACTTTTTAAAGACTTGGGTGGCCCTTTTGCATCAATTATTGACGTTTAGGGATCCACAGTCAAGTTAGCAACGCTTAGCAACAATAAATATGCAATATCCGGTTACACTTTCAAGATAAAACGTAACGTTTCGATACATTGCCATGTTGAAATGCGCATAATTAAAGTCGTCAAACGTTGCAGTTTCGTTAGGTTTAGGCACAGAAAGTACTTGGTTGGGTTTAGGCAACAAAACTACTTGGTTAGGTTAGGAAAAGATCATGGTTTGGGTTAAAATAGCTATGTATGTCAATTAAGACTTAAGTTAACTAACGTTAATGTCAATTTACCTCACTCGCCTAAATAAAAACATTTAATGTTTGTTTCGCACGGGACACAAACCCTGTTCTCGTGCTTCAAGGTCCAGGTTCTGGCCCTCTATCCACCCCAATCACCTCCTTACTTCGTCTTTTCTCTTAAATATCATACTTGCCTTTACCATCAACAACTGACACAACAGGGCTTCCCTCAATACGTCGAACTATGACGTCAAAGGGATCCCTAGTGCGTCACAAACTGACGATTATGACCAAGCGTCCATATGTGACGACCTGGGAGTGAGACCGGGTTGTGAGGACGCAACAAGAAGGTCCACCACAGCCAGATGCCTACAGAGAGTAAGGCAGGTCCTGAAAAGTCAGCTGAATGGGAAAAACAAGATCTGAGCAATCAACACATACGCCCTGCCAGTCATCAGATACCCCTCTGGTATAATAAACTGGCCAAAGGAGGAGATAGAGGCTACTGACATCAAGACGAAAAAGCTCCTAACAATGCATGGAGGGTTTCACACCAAATCCAGCACCCTGAGACTGTACACCAAGCGTAGCGATGGAGGCCGAGGGCTAGTGAGTGTCAAGACCACTGTCCAGGATGACAAAGATTCAAACAACAAAGATCCAGAAGTACATCAGGAAGATGGCCCCCAAAGATGAAGTGAGTATTTCAGAGTAAGTACATGGAGAGACAAGCCGCTGCACGGCATGTACCACAGACAAATAGAAGAAGTGGCTGATATCAAGAAATCCTACCAGCGGACTGAAAAGGCTGGACTGAAGGACAGCACAGAAGCACTAATCATGACCGCACAAGAACAGGCACTCAGTACAAGATCAATAGAGGCTGGGGTCTACCACACCAGGCAGGACCCCAGGTGCAGACTGTGCAAGGATGCCCCTGAGACAGTACAGCACATAACAGCAGGGTGTAAGATGCAGGCAGGAAGTGCGTACATGGAACGCCATAACCAGGTAGCTGGCATAGTGTACAGGAACATCTGCCATGAGTATGGGCTGGAAGTCCCAAGGTCAAAATGGAAGACACCTCCTAATGTAGTTGAGAATGACCGAGCTAAGATCCTGTGGGACTTCAAGATCCAGACTGACAAACTGGTGATGGCTAACCAGCCAGACATCGTGTTGATCGACAAACAGCAGAAGAAGGCTGCAGTGATAGATGTGGCGATCCCAAGAGACAGAAACATCAAGAAGAAGGAACACGAAAAGCTTGAGAAATACCAAGGGCTGAAAGAGGAGCTAGAAAAGATGTGGAAAGTAAGAGCAACAGTGGTGCCAGTGGTGACTACAGCAGATTCCAGGTAAAACATCAGAGGTCTCTGTCCAGAAGAGGGCAGTCCTAGGAACAGCTAAGATACTGCGCAGAACCCTCAAACTCCCAGGCCTCTGGTAGAGGATGACACATACCACCCCGGAGTGAGACGGGGATTTTATATATATATATATGTATATAATTTTACACACGGAACATTCCCACACCTGCATAGAGGGCCATTTCTCATTACATCTCCAGCAGCACTGATGGAGGATGGGCTGAGCTGGGGGACACTGTCGGCCAGTTTCCCTCATTACCCTAAATCCTCCAGTGCTCTCAGAGAGATGATGTCCATTTTAATAACAACGAGACAATTTTCAAAAGGCGATAAAAGCACCACACATAATGAATGACAGTGATTTGGAGCTGTGCAGCCTGACCTTCAGAAGGCTTCTGAGTACTGCTCGTACTGAGTGACTCATTCTAGGGACAAATAAAGCCATAATTAATTTAGCAATGTACAATGAAAGAAACAGGAATTATGGTACAGAAAATACTCAAATGATCATACTGATGACATTTCAGTGAGTGATTTGAATAAAACGCGCTATCCTTAACCTCTGATTTCCAGATAAATTGTCTGTAGTTAACTCTGAATATATACAGTATGTACTGTGTGTATCATTACTATATAGCAAAAGATCAAATCTATCCAGGATAAGGTTAATAATCAGAATTCACCAGTCTTTGCTGCATATGATGAAACGATGGTAAGATACAGACCACAGTGGTCCACTCAACAATCCCTAGCTGTCTCATTATTTCCTTTGGATGCAGCTCCCGTTTTTTCTTCTCCATCCTCATTAGGTGATGCCCTGTTTTGCTGCAGTGCTGGATGTGCGTCGCTATCTACTGTGAAACTGTGTCAATAAATGTCTACTCAAATGTTCCTATCAGCAAATTTGTACTGTACTGTAAAACTTTAGGTGAAACCACACAAACTAATCCCTGTTTTTAGATTCAAGCTCTCTATTGTTTCTACTTTGGAGTTGTTTAATGCAAAATTGTATTTCTTCCCCCCCCCAAAGACTAAAACATGTAACCAAATTATTATGTTCAAATGCACCAGGATGATCTATTTCTCTTTCCGCACAGCGACATCCTAATAATGAAATCCTTCTCATTGTCATTCCTATTTCAGAACATATGGCTTCTATTTTGGATCCAGATACAGAGACTTATTCTTTATTCTTCCCAACTTAAAAAGACATCACAGAAAAACAACAAATTCCATTATTAGTCACTAAAGCAGTAAAAAGACTGAAAGGACTGATACAGAAAGACATGCATTATCATGTTTATAAAACATTAGTAGATAATAAATACAAGTACAGGCTGATTCTCTTTTTGCTGCAGTATTTTAAATGACTCGTTATCGTCATTCTTGTTGTAGAGATTTTCATCTTTAGAGTGCATGCAATGAGATCTGCTATTTACTGTGAACCCCAGTTATTTCAACTTTATCTCCCACATTTGCTCCTAACAAAGAGACACTACCTCCACAGCTTTAGCTAATAATGACTCGTCTTTTGTGTTAGTGGATTTTCAAGCCAAATCGTATTGAGATACAAAATAAAAAAATAAGAATCTAGTAACAAGAATCACGTTCAGCTGCAGTTTTGTGACAGTTAAAAAATTATTCAGTCCAGCTTCAATAAAATCCAAAGAAAGCAAGTGTTTCTTTATATAACTGAAATATTTCTGTGCCGCTGAAGACACTCAGTAAGCAGTGGGCTTTCATCTGACTGAAAGAAACACATTAGAAATCAGCTGACTGCTCTCTTCTCCCACTTCTGTCACAGAAATAACAGCTATATTTAATACTGCTGCGTAATAACATTTGTTTTCCTGACATCCCAGTCATTACTGCGAGCTGGGGACCACTCTTTGCCGGTCCGGTAACGACCGGGATGCATCACCAAATGACATTACAGTCATATTGATGCCAGCCATTACCCACTAATCCGGGCTTTGCTTGTGTGCACTTGTTGTGGCCTCTGAAGAGCAGAGGGAAGGCAATAAAGACCACTCGCAAAGATCTATGCTCACAATTTCAATAATTTTATATTCAGCCATTTTTAGTGCCCAAGGCTAAAACTAGATTTTTTTTCTAAAGATACTTTAAACAAATTTCCCTTGAGCCCCAAAATAAGTCTAGCAGTTTGTTTTGACAGTAAGTGCTGCCATTATTGATTATACTTGTCTGGGGCGAAGAATAAAGGCAGCATTTCTGAAATGTTAGTTCTCTTACTGTATCTGGATAAAAGGGAATTGAGATTGTGTGGACCGAACTCCCGAAGCTTGAGGTGTGTTTTCTACAAGATTTAGACAATGTGCGTGCCAAAGTAATTCACCGATTGATCATTGGGTCAATAAAACATCAGGAAAAAGTGAAAAATCGTCATAACACATTTTCAAGCCCAAGGCGACATTTTCAGATTGATCAGATTGACGGATTCTTGAAAATTGACTTAAATGATTTATTGATGGTGTCAAAATTGTTGCCGATTCATTTATCTGACAATCAACTGATCAATTACTCGACAAAACAGATATCCATTAATTATAGGTAGGTTTTGTTCAAACTGTAACATTTAAAAACCAGAACCACTTACACTTGTGGTAATGAATAACCCTAAGGTAAAGATTTGTCCCTTTGATGGATAGTGTTTTGTCAATGTTAACCATTCCCACCACCTGATCTAATGTATCTATCTAAATATCGATTTTTGATTTAACGACATTTCATCTACTAGCAACATTTGTGTAAGTAATTACAGTAGTTATAGTGGTATAGTAATTTGTAAGTCACAGTTTTATCAACTAAAATGCATACATTTTTATACTACTTACCCCTTTCACATGTCCTCATCGCTGTAATGTTTAATCAGAAATGAGTATACTGAGAAACACTTACAGTGACAGCATACATTCAGTTTACTTGTTTCATAATTTTGTATCGTTTATTTAAATTCAGTTGTGCGTTTTCATTATATTTGTCTTTTTCCTTGCTGAATCCTCTCACTGACGCTCCTGCAGGGATCCCATTTAGTTTCTCATCTGTCATTTCAAACCACATCTCATTTGTAAACCCACGTGTGACCTACAGGAGCTACACTGTGAGACATGCAACATGGAACCAGAATACAACAGTAGGCTTCTCTAAACCTTTATTTTTTATATGGGTTTATATGGTCTGAAATAAAGCGGATTTGAACTGTGGATTCACGCCAAGGGCAACAAAATGTGCCCCACCAAAAATGTATTGTTTCAGACAGCACAAAGAGCTTTGACTTGGTCAGGGTTTGTGATAAATCACCATGGCAACACTATTAACGGTCGCATTACTTCCTCGGTCAACTGGGAGGCATCATCACGCAAAGCTACACGAGGATAGAGAGGGTTTGGGGGATTGAGGTTGAAGAAAATTAAGTCTCCAGACAGTGGTCTGCAATGCATTATGGGAGTCCTGGTCACCACTCACTGCAAGGCATTAATCAAACAGATGCCAGAGACCAAGAGAGCTCTTTCTGTTGCCACATACTCCCACTTTCCCCGCCAGTGAGTGATTGGTATTCATTATCCATCGATTTGAGCTTTTTCTCGGTTATCTCTCATCGCCAATCATATCATGGCCTCAAAGGAGATCATTATTGTCGGCCAGGGACAATCATGAGATTCAAGGTTCAACAGTTAAGAAGAAATCAGGGATGTGATGTTTTTCAGTGTTTACTCTCTGTGGAACAAACATGTGGCTAAAGGAGTTACTGCTGCCCAGAACAATTACTGAGAAATTTGCAAACACAATGCGGTGCATTTCAGAGGCACATAGAATATATGTAATATACAGTTTAGACTCGATATGACGGGGTTGGTGATCTTCGTGACAGGAATTGCATCCTTAAATGTGTTTCTGTCATCTTGCTGCACCTAAATCTTAATGGGCTGTTTACCATCAGACTGGTTTTGTTCTATTACTGTTGATGAATCAGATTCATTTAACTATACAGTCTCCCAGACAGACGTTTTCCTCATTCACACAATCGTTACAAAATAAAGAGCTGTAAAACACGTGTGTATGCGCAACCTGTTCTCACTCCCAAGTCATCACATATGGACGCATGGTCAAGAGCCATAGTCATCAGTTTGTGACGCACTGGGGATCCCTTTACCGTCACAGTTCAACGTAGTGGGGAAAGCACTGTAGCGTCGGTTTTTAAGGGTAAAGGCAGGTGTATGATATTTAACAGAAATGACTGAGTAAGGAAGTGGCTGTATGCATGGCCAGAACCAAGAAAAAGGGAAACAAAAAGTCAACATTAAATATTTTATTTAGGCAAGTTATGTAAATTGATATAAGTGACGTTAGTTAACTTACGTGTTAACTGACGTACGCAGTTATTTTAACCCAAATCATGAACCATGATCTCGTTTTCCTAACCGTAACCAAGTAGTTTTGTTGCCTAAACCCAAGTACTTTCTGTGTCTAAACCTAACCAAACTGCAACGTTTCACAAATTTATTAACGCGCCATTTCAAAATGGCAATGTTTCAAAACGCTAGCGTTTTTAGTTTAACCGGACATTGCACATTTATTGTTGCAAACTTTACAGGAAGTTGTATATTTGTTGTTGCTAACTTGACCGCGGAGCCCTAAATGTCAAATGCAAAAGTGGCAGGTCATTAAAAGGCAACGCCATAGGGCCTAGACCAAATGTCAATATGTGACAAGTCAGGAGTAAGAATGTGTTGCTATGCGCAGCTTACTAATAGCTTACTAATAGCTTACTTTCACTCAATTATGTCTCACAATGGGCTGACTCTGTTTCACATTCAGTTTGCGTGAGTGTGTGTCTACACATATGCAAACTTACAACATATTGATCAGACATTATCATAACTGCTGGTGATGATGTTGTAACGTTTTTGCACTGCACTGACATCTTATGCGCCACTGCAAATTCATTAAAGCAGTGGTTGTCAAAGTTATTCCTGTCACTAGAAACATACATGCCCTATTTGACATATATATATATATATAGCGCAATAATATATGTTTTAACATTTTTGAATTCATTAGTTTCTGTTGTGGAGAAATTGTGATGTATCTTTGCCCAAACTGGAGTTCTCAGACATAAAAGACATGATGCCCTCTTGCTATATTGACAGTGAACTTAGGAGCAAGATAGGCTTTGTCACATTTTGGACATCTATCCATCCATCCATCCATCCATCCATCCATCCATCCATCCATCCATCTGTATGATGTTTTTCAGTCAAAATTAATTTAGCCAAGTACACACACAAAACCCTGCTGTGGCCTTTTCATACAGTCATTTACACTCATTTAGACAGCTACAGCTGGGCTTGAATGTCTCAAATCTCTAATCACATGTAATGAAATTATCCGTCAGATACACAGAAGATTATTCAAATTTGGGTGGAACATCACCCAAAAGGTAAAAACGAGATTCTGTGTGACTAAAGCTGGTTAATGTAAGCGCAGGAGTTTCTTCTGCACTTCTGTGTCATCATTATGTTTGGGCGCTTCGGGGGAATTTTAATTCCACATCTGTCACTGTTTTGGTTCCAGTTACTGAAATAGGCTGGTGAAAAATGCTTTTCTTTGGATACTTTATCATAATAAATATAAACTGTAAATATTAGCACTGCATGTTTTTTTTATGCTATGTTATAAATGAAGTTAAATTTTCTTGGTCTTTAACTTTATAATTCCCCACAAGCAGAGACAGTAGCTTTCTTTCTGTGGCTGCCTTTTGTAAACGAATTCCAAGAAAATAGCAGCACAGGTCAGAGAAAAATGTAGGATGCATTCAGAATGTTATTGCTTATCAGTTCAATGTGGAGAAAACCACAAAAGCTCTGTCTTTCTGACATTAATTTAAAATCTCTTTAAAAGTAGCCAGGGGTTTCTGGGTAGTTTTAATGAATTACTGGTGAACAATGTTGCATTTTAAAGATTAAAATTCAAAGTGGGTGTTAAGTTAATGGAACATGCTCCTCACAAAAACTATTTTATGTTTTACTTGTTTTTTTTAAAAAAGCCCAAGCAATGGATTTGACACAATAAACACTGTGAATTTGTGAAACTGAAGCAAAATTTTTTTTGTCCTCATGTCCTCCTGACCTGTTATTTATTGAAAGTAGTGACATTGGTGCATGATCTAATAGGTCAAATTTACTGCACCACATGGCCAGTCTTGATTAAACGGGTTTAACCAGGATTTATTTTTCTCTGATGCCCTGATTTTATAGCACCCTTTCATTTAAGATAACATCACAACCTCAAGAAAGCTCAACCCTTGAGGCAGTGTTTGGCACTTGACTCACCCCACCAGTTTTGCTGTTATTTGCTCAATGTGGACTCTGTCTGTCATTTGATTATCATTTTTATTGCCACAGAAACCCCCTTCAACTCCATTATAGTGACGCCGATTGTCACAAACTCACCTGGAATGGAATCAGTCAAACACACACAGGCATGAATTAAACATTACGGCTGCACACAGCGTTAGCTGTGAGGCATCGCCTGCTAAACTGTGCATTTTGAGTGCGTGGCTGCCCATATTTACACAGAGACATATCACAGGCTCATGTCCATATTTCAAATAGCGCATCATGATTGTTTTTAAATCACTGTGAAATGATCGCGCGCTGCACCGAGCTGACACCTTGCCCTCCGTGATAAATGTACAGAGACTTGAGTGACATTTTCACATAGAAACACCACAATGCCTGTGGCAGAAAGTCACTAAGTTTGTTTACATTCAGGTGCTTCATCTATGTGCAGTTTTAATATCAGCACTTAAGAATATCTTAGTATTAGCATTTAAATTTTCCTGTGCTTTAAACATTTCAGAGAGAAATGTTGTACTTTTTTCCAGGACACATGTTATATAATAAAATATGATACCTTGTCATAGATTACAACTGATCACTCCGCTGTGACTAAGCTGCAACATTTAAAGGCTGCTTACACATTAAGGCCTCAGTGATGGAGACACAACAGTTTATCATAGAACAGTATGAAATGAGCCATTCTGCATAATGATTGCTTTTGGGATTGATACTAAAGAATATGAGATGCGTCCGTATGAGACGCTCTGTTTATTTATGTTATTCTTCAACAGCGGAGTAGACATCACAGAAAATATGTTTATAAGCAAAACATGCCTTCTATTGGTGCTTAGGAGGCATTTTAGTTGACAAAGAAACTTGGAAGCCTTCCCTCCACAGTGTATCTGTGTCCGGTATTTGAGGTCTTGCTCTTCGGAACCAGAGATTGATGGATCAAACACCGCACACAACATGTTAACCAAAAGGGGCAAAACTTAACATATATGTTTGCTGAACAAGTGTGCGGCACATGATTGAGTCTCTTAGTTGACGCAGTCTCACATTGCACCGACAGCGGTAGCAATCGCAAAAAATAGCTGGCAGCTCTCACACGCATTTTCTTAAGAAAATGCCCATTCTAGTTATAAATACACTTTAGTCACAATTTTGAATTTGTGATATAAAATGGAATAATATCTTATGTTTAATGTTATATAGCATGTCTTTGTGTTACAATCCTGTCCTGAGTTTCTCTGAGTTTATTGTTTGGTCAGTTCAGTTATTTAGTCTGTGTTTTGGTCCATGTCTTTGTTCCTAGTCCTGTGCCTTAGTTCACGTCTTAGTATTTACTTCTAGTTCTTTGTCTGCATTATTTTAGTTTAGTCAGTTCTGTATTCTGTGTTCTTGTTTAGGTTTTGTCTGTTATGATCCCTGTGTTATAGTTGGTCAGTGTTTGTTTGTCTGTTTGCATGGGTTTCTCTGTTATTGTCTGAAGTTAGATTCTTGTCTGGTATTTTCAAAAATGTGTTCTGTCTTTTCCCCTAGTAATCTGCCCTTCCTGCCTGCCTGTCTCTCTGTCTGCCTGTCTCGTTAGTCCTGATTCCTCTAACCTGTGTTTCTCCCACTCTGAAGTAAGTGTGCTCGCCTTTTGTTGGTCAAATAAACCTTTTCTGACCTGCTCATTGTTCTGCGTTTGGGTCCTCCAACCTGCTCAACCCTACAAACCTGTGACACATTGTTTAAGTAGAATATTAAAATGTCCTTCCCTGTATAATATATTACAGGTGGACATAATACCATATGAACTAATTTTTTTTAAGTAAAGTGACACGCATTTTGCGCAGGAAAAAAACTTTTATTTATGTTTCTTTACTTTATGAACAATCTGTATGAATTTTGAACATTTTGCAGTTTAGCACAAAAACACAAATTAATTAGATCAAGGAGACTCATTCTCAGGGTGCTGAGAGATCTCAAGAGAAGACCTGTTGCCAACCATGTAACATCATGTAAGAAGAGGCTCAGATGTAGTCATAGATGAATGGCGAGCCTGGATGGACAGGCCCTAACAGATGCAGTGGACAATTGGAGACATTGTGGAAACCACTCCAACAACTTTTTTTAAAGAACATTTAAAAGTACTTGAATGGGAAAACTGTTTGGGCAGTAGGGATGAGAATCTCTTGGCACCTCACGATTCCATTTGATTACAATTCAGAGGGCGGCGATCCATCTTTATGCATCTATTTTTTCCTATGTGATTTCTGCACAATTACTAAGCATTTAATTTGCAAATGTCTCCTCAATTGCTACAAAGGACTAGTTTACATCCCTTATTTACTTTACTAGCCTCATCTCCTCCTGGTTACCAGCGTTCTTCCTTTAACAACCAGTTGTCAGACTCCTCTGAAAACTGAAATATAATTTAACTAACAGGATGTACAGTATGTGTACAGGACCCCAGTTTAGCTTGGACCTGATGTTCTCATTCCTTGACAAGTCAGGTGGTAATGACACGCAACTAATTAACATTGCTCCGTTACTAATTTACCTATCGTTACATTTCAGCCAAAAAAAATCAATATGCTTTACAGCGGAGATGTTAGCTAGCGCTAACCATCTTCACTTTTCCAGCAGTTGTGTTAACAACAGACTTAACAGACACACTGTGACCTGCACTGCACATGTTCTGCCAGACTGACAACTTACTAAGTAACTTAAATATTTCTCTCCGCTAACTTTCACCGTCATTTTCTCCCTGTTCTGCCCAAAATGGTATCATGGGACAGCACTTTGCAACATATCACGTTACCTTGACAATGCCAAAACATGTTATTTACTACGTAATTGTGGGTTTGGGACTTGTTATTAATTTTTTTGTACTTTTTTACTTTCACAGTCAGGGCTCAGCCAAGACAGTCTGGTTTAAACTTACAGAAAGTGTGCATAAAGGGGTCAAAAAGTCTGCGAGGGAACGCACCTCAGTCAATGAGTCTTTTTCTCTGTCACCCTCTCATTATTTTTCTGGAAGCAATGTCTCCATGTGTCTCTCTCTCTCTTAGGCGTCAGATACATATCAGAGCTGGCACCCAGCCCGTAGGGTGCCAAATCATCGGCATAGACGCTGTTGTTGTTATAAATTGTTGTTCTGAATCACATTCTGCAATAAAAGCATTCCATGTTGCAAACCTGGGCTAATCTGTTTCCCTGTAATTTAATACTTTCATGGATGGCAAACGATGAAATATTGCCAAGACAGGACAGGCAAAGTGCATTACACCGGCCATGGATGGCGAATTGTTGCCTAATGAAGCCATTAACCTCACACTACCAAATTTGATACAGGCAAAATAATGACTTCATTAGAGGTAAGAATTGCAGCCCTGTAAGGAAGACCTTCAATACGCATGTGTTGGTGGTGCATATTAACTCACCACCCAAGAGGACAAAGCTCACAGTAGCAAACACAAATCTTAGTATCTGTTAACCACAAAACATGAACATGTTGCTGAAAACAATGTTAAAAGAGCATCTGTTTCAAATAACAATCCGTGTTTTATTGAGATGATCAATCCCATCATTCTGAAAGATTCATCGTTTTTGTTGTGTGCAAAATTCATAATCCCTATTATTAGGTTTATTACAAGTTTATCTGCATATAAAATTATGTCACGGTGTTTGGTCACAATGCTCATCATAGATGCAGCTGTTTAACTGCATCGTGGTTAAAAAAGCATCAACTGTTTTCCATCCTCTCTTCTCACTAATATGCATGGCTGATCAGTCAACTCATTATAATTAAGAGGTGTTAATTAGCAAGAGACATTGCTGGCCTTTGCATTCTGATGACAGCTCGCCACACAAAAACACGTTAACACCCGAGTCCCCGCTCAGCTCGACAAGAGGTGGCGAGGTGACAGGGGGCCGCCTCCTTCCCTCCCTCCTTCCTTCGCATAGGTCAAGAGTTTCTCAAGTAAATTACAGGCTGTGACTTTTGTTTGTATCTCCCAGCTCGTTCCTCCAGTTCTCCAAGGTTCCCACCTCGGTTTAATACATCATTCATCAAATTATGGAAAGCCATTAGTGTCAAGATTGGGAACTTGCAAATTCTTTGTGGCGTCTCGCTTAGCATATAAAGCAGAGCGTGCCGGCTTTTATGCCCAGCTAAATATTGATGACAGTCCTTGTTACAGTTGATGGATGAGCTTCATAATTAGATGGTGCCACTGCTTTCGACTATTAATGAGGGTTGTGAATCAAGTCCTCCCCTGCACTGCTGATTTTTGAGGCGTCTCATATTTTCCAGACAGAGGGGCTGACCTGCACACAATAGTCCCCTTGCAGGAGGCATGAATAAACATCATCGTGGTCTCTGATGCGGAAAACAAAAACTCTTGAGTCACTATCACACACTGTCACTGTTGCTTTTGTTCTGAACTTGGTCAAAGTAATCATATCCATTAAGTGGCCTCATAAATAATCGTTCTAATAACGATGGAGGAATGAATGGGGGAAAATGATTTGGAGGTTAAAGAACGAGATTTATGATGTATCAAAGTTTTACAGAGCAGAAGTGAAATTAGAACTTATGGGATATGTTGCGAAAGTAAGAAATCCTCAATCAAAATCCACATTCCATACGTCTTGGTAAAATGGGACAAAAAGGACAAATATAACATATTTAATATTTCTTCGAATGCCAATTCCCATAAACCACAGACCAGTGGTGAGCAAATGGTGGCCTGTGTGCTAAATCTGGCCCACAAGTATTTGGGCCCTTGATAACCGACAGAAACTTATATTTACTTTATAAGTTTTATAAATCAATTCAATGAATTAAAAGACATGAAACATATTGCAGACAGACCTGTGTGGGGGGTGAGACATTTTTTGTACATGTTTAAGACAGCAGAGATTACAGCTAAAACGTTTTGAAAATGACATGAGTGCTGCACTACATTCCTTCTTCGAATATGGACAGTGAACTCCAGAGTCATGTGTTTTGAAGAAAGCCATATGAAAGAAATGTCGAATGACAGATTGCTTTGAGTTACAGGAGCTTGTGGAACAGATGCCAGCCCGGACGTGATGTCAGGACTCCAGCTCTCTAAATATTCTGACTGATTTGCTGCTATAATTTTTCTGACTGATTTGTTAGCTAAAAATTGATTATCCCTGGTTTCAGTTTGTCGACTACAACATGTAGAGCTCCGTCCTCTACTCTGCACATGAGACATGTGTCAGTTCCTGCACCTAGATCGGATGACAGGTGTATGAGCGCTCATCTTTTCTTGTTTTCACTCCCTTTTAAAACCAATATTGTCTTTTTGACAGATGAGTTGTAGTTGTGTAGCACCGCAATTTATTATTCCTACAGTACAGATTCAGTTTCACTCTGCTCAGCATCTTGTCTCTTATTTGTTGTCACCTCTCAACGTTCATTTCCTCCTCTTCCCAGCCATTCCTCACCGCCTGAATGATGCAGGTCTAAATTAGTCAGTCTTCCTATCTGAGTCAGTCAACCCATATAATATCTTCATTATCATGGCAGGCAATTTATTTTGCAAATAAAATGATTTCATGGGCCTTGACAAGAAATTGACGTAAAAAATAACATTAAAAGTGTTCACAAACCGCACTTTCTGTTACAGACTTTGATAGACAAAGGACCATAATAACAGCTCATGCATTTGAATAGGTTTCAGTGAAACCATACCATGGCTGTCATACAACTCTGATTCATGTTAACAGGATGAATATGATGCCGGAGACCCTGTGGGTGTACCACAGAAAGGTTCTTGATGTCTGTTCTGCAAAAGACTGGTTTTTGAAGCATCAACTAGACAGCAAACCCCATGTAATTTCTGCAAAAAAGTGTCAGTGGTAGAAAATGGACCATCACGGTGAAGCATCTGACTCAGCTTCCATCCATCTCCTATTTGACCTATTTTATATTGTTTGATTTTTGTTTGCTAAAAGATGGACTAACCTCTCTTATGACCATCGACTAAATATATATTGCACTAAATTGAATTGATTTCAAAATAGATTCAGCAAACCTATACCACTAATGTAGATCATAGATATAATAGGTGATGTTTATATAGGGCACATAAGCACAGTTAATAAATCAGCACACCTCTCAAAAAAGACTGTAAAGGTCACTTTATTGCATTTATTGAACCTAGCTCTGCAGCTTTGCTCCACATTGTGCAAAAGCGTCCCTTGCTACAGGATGTGGAACCTCAACACCTGCTGCTGATTGACCACAGGTCAACCATTTCCATAGGTAGCTTTAAAAAAGCCTTGTATTCAAGGCTCAGTGTGAGCTTTTTAATGTTTGCTGCATTAATCGTCCTTGCAGCCTTAACTCCACCACACTAAAGTGAGAACATTTTCCACTCTAGTGGGAACAATTTAATTCATTTTACTTTTATTTTATAATTGCCACTACTATGTAGTTGCAGTCCAAATTTTAGGTCACAGCACAGGGCTGGAGGGATGAAATATTTAGCCAGCTTGTTCTTGCTTTACTCCGTGTTCCATTACTTATTCATATTGGCCCAAAATGGTTCCATGACTTACAATCTGCACAGAAGAAAGTTACCTCCCAAAGGGCCAAAACATATTGTGGGTTACAGAAGCCTTCTCCGCCTTGCTCTATTCACCCGAGACATGCTGGAGCTATTCATTGCCAAACGGTGTTTATACATTATAAATAGAGGATATCTCTATGAGGAATTATTTTTTTGAAGATGGAGCCGCTTGTTTTATGTTCTGCCACATAAATAGAGCGCTATAAGCTTAGGGGATGTCATCTATATCCAGTGCTGACCAAGTTACTTGAAAAATTTAATCAATTACTCATTACTCATTGAAACAGTAATTACTTTTACTCAACATGAGAAGTACTTGGTTTGTACCTGTTACTAAGCTTAGTTTGATCAATGTGCCTTCATCAGTCTCAGTCCACATCCATGTCACATCTTGTCCTGTCTTCAGCTGTCCTTTGTGTTTGTGCTTTAGCAAGTGCAAGCACACTAACATGCAGAACTGACGTGGTGAGCATGGTAAACATTATACCTGCTTAACATCAGCATGTGAGCACCTCTTTGCCCTCCTCTGTTAGTTGAGCAATGTTATGGAGTGAGATACAAAAGTGCTGAGAGGCCACTGAACCTGAGCCTCCGTATTGACCCTTCCTAAGTCCCGCCCTAATTTTGTTATTGTTGCAAGGTCGGAACAGCTTTACAAAAAGAAACATGGCATCAGGTAATATAACTTCAAGAAGTAGACAGCAAGGACTATAGTGTGCGATGGAAGGATATCCAAATAAATATCCAAAAAAACAACAAACGGGGTGGTACGTAGCCATACACAGATAATAACGCAACAACGTTAGACTTTTAAGGTCTTTTCTGGCTACTGATAACTCACGTCATCTTAAAAATATTAACCAACTTATCTGTCCTTTTCCAAATCTCTTTAACGTTACGACAGAAATAAGGAGGAAACAAAGCTGGCTGACGGTGGTGATCTGACATTAGGAAAACTCATGTTGATGCAGTTATATCCTACATTAGCCAGTGTTTTGCTAACATTAGCTAACTTATCCAACTATATCCAATGTAATGTGTCTGTGAAAACACATTATATTGGCCTCGAATGTCGCTTTTACAGGTCTCCCAGTAACATAGTTTAACCATCTTCGAAATGTTTTCCTTTTCAACATGAACAAGCCCAGCAGATAGCTTAGTAAGTAGTAGTAAGTATATCTAAGTACTGGAAAGGGGAAAGCTGAACGATGTTCTGTTGGGTACCGAGCTTGCAAGAAAAAACAATACTGAACTATTCTTGACATCAAAATTGTAAATCTAAATCGCGCAAAGTAGGATATGCCAACAGTGGCTGTGGTGAGCCCCCGAAGATCTATGGGAGGAGTAGTTTCTTTCTGTAGATAAAGAAAACTGTTTATATAACCATCAAACAATCAACTCGTTATGAATCCGGAAGCTGCTTAAATCAGCTGTGTTGAAGCAGGGAGAGATGAAATCATGCAGGACGGGGGGTAACTTTCTCCAGGAGAGGGTTGGGAAACACTGTCGTAATAACGCTACATAAATTTAAATTAAACTAAGATGAATTCATACAGCCAGCAAAGTCTTTGCACGCTGTTTACGTGTGCCGTTCAGCTACACCGAACGGTCTAAATAATATCTTTATTTTATCTCCTTTTGGACAAATAACTAACCTAAGCGTCATAGTCAACATATTAAGACAAATCCAGACGTATGCCCTTGCTAAATGCTTTACAAAAAAAACGTTGCATAAAGCAGAACACACAGTAGCTTACGTTATCCAAAGAAAAAAAAGGCTAATCCTACCATTCTACTTCAGGTGCTAAAGCTAGCCACCGTTGCCGTGGCGTAACGTTACCTATGTAGAACGACAAATAACCTAACTTAAAGCTGACCTGAGAGTGGAGCCTGCACCGGAAGTGACTCCACAGTGGAGGTCTGCAGTTGGACCCCTCTCAGATGCCTGCAAGAACACTTGTGCTAGCTCACAACTAGCTGGAGAACTACATGGGGAAAGCCGAATGCCAGTAACAGTGTTGGTGACGACCACTCATTACTGCCCTGTGATATATCCTTATTCACAACCTTGACATTATACAGAGATTTGCTTTTGTTCCATGAAATGCTCAAAAATAGAGTGTTTGTTTGGAAGATTAAAGTTTGCAGATTTTTTACCAGGAATACATACTTGGCAAGCAGCAGTTGTATTTTTATTACTTTATAAAAAGCCAGGATTCATGTGTATGAGCTCCAATCTGTTGATAAAGGAAGAACTATGTGAACTGTTTCCAGAAGGTCATAGAAAACTCTTTTTTTTTTTAAATAAAATTTAGTAACAGCGCTGCTTTCATGGTGACACTGCTGACTTGATGTCTCACATCTGTGCTGGAGGTGTCACAATTTGCAACATAACGTAGTCCCATGGTGAGTTGACTGGTGCAACTTCTCTGTGCTCTGATGCCAGACAGAGTGTTCTTGGCGGATGGCAGATAATGAGAGGGAGAAAGAAAGAGAGCCAAACACAGACTTGAGTGTGAGAGATTCAGGTACTTAATATATTCAACAAGATAAAAGTGAGGGATTACAAAAAGGTCCCCCATAAATAGACACAGATCATAAATTAGGTGTTCACTTGTTATGTGAAGTGTGTACTTCTGACCCAGGGACAGCTTAATAATAAATCGCTCTATTTTTCTTCTCTTACGAACACAGCAGAATAATCATATAGGTCACACAACAAAGTCAGTTGTGTCTGCAGAGGAGAAAGCAGAGAGGCCATGAAGAAACCAGTGGGAGGCTGAGCACAAATAAAGACTGCCGATATTGAACTTTTAAATGGCAAGTTGTATTGATGTGGTATAAACGGCCCTGTAATAGTGTGAGCGTCTGTCTCCGTGTGTGTCTGTTAATATGTCTGTATGTCTGAATGTACAATATGGCATGTCTGGCGATGTCAGCTTAAAATCAATTGCATGATTCTTCTGAAATGGTACTAAATGGACTGCATTTATATTGCATTTATATCCCGAGTACTTTACAATTTGCCTCTTCTTCACCCATTCACACGCGGTGGAAAGCTGCCATGTGTTGGGAATGTGGTTTTATGTTCATGTTTTTCCTGTTTAAGTCTATTTTATGGTTTGGGGTTCTGTGTTTCTTCTGTCCTGCCTTGTTTTTTCTCATGTTCAGTTTAGTTCAAGTTAGATGTTCTGTCTCATCTCCTGTTTTCTTATCTTAGTTTTAGTCCTGCGTTTTCGTTCTGTTAAGTCCTGTGTTTTAGTTTATGTCTTTGTGCTCCTAGTTCTGTGTTTGGCTCAGTGTCTTAGTTCTTAGATCTGGTTTGGAGTTTATTTTTTCCCAGTTGGATGTTACATGTGTCCTCTTTTGTTCTGCTCTTGTCATATGTTCTGTTTTTTTGTCCACTTGTCAGTCTGTCTTGTCATCATCTGGTTCCGTATTTTGTGAGTGGTTTGGTCTTGTGTCAAGTTTCAGTTTGTTTCTGTGCCCTGTCTGTTCTCTCCTTGTGTCTATGTCTTTGTCATTAGTCCTATGTCTCCATGTTAATGTAGTCATGTTTCCTGTTTGGTCCTGTCTCTGTTCCCTGCCCTGGTTTTGTTCTGTTATGCAGTTTTCCCCCTGTTTTCTGTTTTACTTTAGTAACTCTATCCTTGTGTTTCCCCAAATGCTTTACTTCCTGTTTTATTTTGTAGCGATCAGTTATCATGTGTCCTTGTCTAGCTTTCTTTCCTGTTGTTTGATTACCTGATGTGTTTCAGCTGTGCTTCCCGCCCTGCTTGTTACCTGGTGTTTAAATGTTGGCTTGTTCTGTTCGGTCTTTTGAGATGTCCTTGTCTCAGGTTGAGTCTTATGTCCTGCTGTTGTCTTGTGGATTACTCTGCCTGTGCTCTGGATTATTTTTGCTTGTTGGAGTTTCCTTAGTTTTGGACCTCACCTTGTGCTCCCACATAAGCTTGTTTCAGTTTGTTTTTTGAGTTAATAAATATTTTGAACTACACCTTCTTCGCCTGTTGTCTGTGTTTGGGTCCACACCTCTGCTATCAGCCATTGCACTCAGCGACTCATGACACCATGCAAGGCGCTAGCCTAACGCTAATTGCTTCTACCTGTGTGTGACAGCTACCTCATTGAACTGTAGCGTCCACATAGACAACGTTGCAGCTGGAGCGCTGCTACTGCCAGGACTATCTGTCTGCATTGGGTTTGCCTTTGATAAATACAATTAAAGCATTGTTAACAAATGAAGGGATTGTGTCTACAGATAACTTTTCATGTGTGTATTCTACAGAAACAGACACTGAAACTGTTAAAGGTGTATGTTTTGCTGGTATGATTTTAATATGACTATTAACAGATCATTTTCACTTGCTGAGAATCGTGCTCAACGCAGATTAAACAGGCGCGACTCAGACTATCTAGATGAAGCATAGCAATGCAGCAGCACATCTCACTAGCGCCTAACAAAGACCTGACATTACATCTACAATTTCCATAAACTGACAGTGCTTACACACGTAGAGTAGGCAATGTGTACTTAATTCAGGTGTGGCCCGGCCAGGAATGATGAGGCCAAACACACAATAACATTTTGTAGGTGGACTCAAACGAGAACATTAATAATGTGATTTTGAGGATTTAAGGCAGTTTGAGGTTTATGCAAAAAACAGGAATTGCTTTTTCACTTGCAATTCACTTGTTGCATCTCATTTCAACTATTTGTTAACAGTAGTGGCCTTTTTTAAATAAAGCAAATAAAGGATAGAAATATAAATAAATACATTCATTCAGCCACACAATGCACAATGTCAGAAACTGAAAGTAAATTATTTAAATTCACCATAAAAACATAAAATACATCCATACACAAAATATAGCTGGGCCAACACTTTGTACGGGAACTCAGAACGATCCACTCCATGTCACACACACACGTGAGATTACACAGGCTGTGTGTCTGCTCTAACCTGGTAACATTAGGGGAAAGGAAAAACAAGAGGTTTCGCGACGTGCACTCGCTGCTTAGGTAGTCGGTGTGGCCCGGCTGTAACCATCAGTAGCAGTTAGAGCTGTTCAATCAGGGCATTGCCAAAGTCAGAGGGGTTCATCCTCAGTGGACCATGAATATCTGTACAAACTGTAATGGCAATCCATCCAAAGGTTTTCTTAGATATTTCAGTCTGGACCAAAAAAGTGGCCAGTGACCACGGTTAAGGGTCAATGTTGACTTTTTGTTTCACAAACGAACACGTTTCCGGGGTGAAAGTCTTGTTTCTGAGGCGCCCGACCTCCCCAGCCACCTCCTTTCTCTGACTTTTATGTTATTTATATACTACAGATAATGAGAGGGAGAAACAACAATGACACTAAAGGGATTCCCAATGCATTAAAAATTGATGACAAGGGGTCTTGGGACTTGGGAGTGAGAAAGGTTTGTCAGAACTGAGCTTCAGAGCAATGTTTTGATCACTATAGTAACATTGACAGAACAAAAGTTCATACATTTATTGTTTATTAGAAAAAAGGAGGCACAAGACAGCATTTCAACATCGCTTATGCTTTATATAGTCCAGTTTTAAAGACATTAGCAAATACACTGTAATAGAGGGGTCCTGTGTGCCACTTAGTGGTTTTAATATGCAAATGCATCTGTTTCTTTTATTCCTTGCTTGTCCTGCTTCCTGTGGTTTTCCAAATAAGACGTGTCGAGCTTATCTCCCTTGCCTGATTAGTGAGAGCCGGCCCAGTATATTACATACGCTATTGTTCAAAAATGCACAAAGAATCCATACACAGTTGTAAATATCACAAATATGCACCACAGACGTCGAGATGCCTTTGAACCAGCTAATCAATGTAACATTTGGTTTATACTCTACAAGTACATGGGGCTTATCTTTCCCTTCTTTTCTTCAATGAATTTCGGCACATTCTGGATTTGGCCCATCACTCAGTAATTGCACGAGATCCACTTGACCTTTAGAGGGAATAACGTAAAGTTATCTGCCTTCAATGTGTCTTTTAGACTTTTATTAATGAACTCAAACAGAGAGCCCTTTGCCTCCTATCTAAATGTCATTGGACATTGTGAAACACTGGGGAAACTCCATGCTTGAGGACTTTTAAAATAAGTTTTTGTTTTCTTTTTTTTTTTGTCTTTCCGAACTGTGATGAAGCAGACTTTTCCTTGGAGGACACTCTGGCACAGGCTGCCTGAGGCGTAAGTCAACTGAGATGCTGCTCGGGGCCCACATGCAAATTACAATGTGAATTTCCTTTGGCTTCCTCTGTTCATTTTTGGGCCAATTTCCAGGACAGGGATTAGGGACTCGGTCTTGAATCAACTGCACTGATTTCCTGAAAAAAGATAATAACTCCAGGACTCAAATTCAATTAAAAGGCTGCAAGTGTCTGTCGGTGGAAACAAATTGATTATTTAGTCTACAAAGACCAGTGAGCATCACTTAATGACCGAAGCAACCTGCTCAATCAATGTGCAAAGAAAATGCAGAAGAGATCATTTCCCTGTTGGAGCCCAGACTTGCAGAGTGGCTAAAACAAGGATGGTCATAAATAATATTATTGTAGAAAGGTTAATTTACTGGTTGACAATATGATGACACTTCATAGGACTTCATTTGCCTTATTGTTTTTTCAACAGACATGTCATTTCAGTTTTTTAACTGTTCAGGGAGAAATCTCCTGTTAATACACATAATTTGAAATTCAAGTGTAATTCACTTCGCTAAAGGGTTCACTGTCCTTGAGGTCTAACAAATGTGATGAATACATTTCCTTCCTCAGAAATACATTGTTCACTTTCTTGCTGGGTGTTAAGTTTGATGCCGCTCTCTCTGTCTGTGATATCTCATCTAAGTGAATATGGAGCTATAGCCAACACCTGGTTAGCTTAGCTTAGCATAAAGACTAGAAATAGGGGGAAACAGGTAGTCTGGCTCTGTCCAAAGGCAACAAAAACTACCGCTAAAAGCTCACAAATTAACACGTTATACCTTTTTTTGGTTATATTTGTGCAAAAGCAAGTGTAAGAGAGGAACATTTAATGAACATTTCTTGACTGGATGCAGTGACATCCACACACCAGGACACAAACTAAATAAATGGGATATGTGCTAATTAGTGCAGCTTTCGAGGTGCTTGGCTGCTCCCACTGTTTCCAGTCTTTATGGTAACCTGAGCTAATGGGCTGTTGGCTGTAGCCATTTGTATGTATTTAATGCATACACATAAGAGTGGTATCAACCTTCTCATCTGCCTCTCAGCAACAAAGCGAGTAAATGAATTTTATTGTGTTTTATTGGTATGTAATATGACAATATAGTATGTCCCAAGCATTAGGAATAATCATGTTAAAGAGGTCATATTATGCTCATTTTGAGGTTCATAAATTTATTTATGGATTATACCAGAATATGTTTACATTATTTAATTTAAAAAAAACCACCATATTTTTGTCATACATGTTACTAGGCATAAAGCTCTACTGGGGCACAGGCCCCATAAATTTTTGAAAATGATACTTGTTATCATTGGCACTGCCATGTCAGAAAGGGCTTTGACCTGATCATAAGCACACATACCCACATCACCTAACTTCCCTGGGACCCCAAAAAAAACATTCTGCTATGGGGCTCTCCTACCTGACTCCAGAGCCATGTAAACAATTTGCCATTGCTGCACAGTCACACCTGAGACTGCAATCCTCCCTCCTTTAAAACAGTCTGTCTGTAATACGTCTGAATGGAAACCTCTTCAAGAAAAATCCTGTACATCTATGGTTGTGCTAGTAGGCTACTAACCGAGGCTACCTGTATTTCACCTGGGTCTGTGGGACCTGCTAAAGAGGTCTGTACTGGGTCTGTGCTTGTACTGGCTACTGACAAACTTCAGCATAGCACATGTAATTTATAGATAACAATACTTGCTAGATATTAATGTTATCAGCTCCATCAAGGATAATCCTTTAATACATTTTCAAATGTTAAATGCTATAATACTATACTTGACTGAATATGTGATGTTTATTATTTGCTGTGACATGTGCATCTATATTGCCCAGTCTGCCCAGCTAATCGGCATTTTAATAATCAATAGTCAATGTGAATCCACAGCTTTCCATCTTGCATTAGTACAGAGTTGTATCTAAACTTGACTGAACTTGTTTTAAAATGATGAGTTGCTAAGAGAAGTGCCATCGTACTTGTGTCTTGTCTGGACTGGTCTCATTTATGTTGCTCTGTTGGCTGTTAAAACAATCTGAATATGTGGATGGATAGTTGTGAAGGGAGGTATTACAATCAGAAAGCTTTGTCTTCTTGTGTCCTGTAGCATCTCCTGGATGTATTTCCTAGGTTGCTAATTACTTTATATCCGCCTAAGCAAAATTCCCTTCTCATCTCACATGCTTTAACGTATTTTGTTATGTGTTAAAAGACCTTTGACCTTTAGAAAATCATTGGCATTCCCGTGACCTCATATCCACAAATCTCTGAGTGGCAGGTCTCATGAGATAGCCTTCTGTCTTCAGGATGACAGGGAAGATGCTTTCTGCATGCACTCTTCTCATTGGTTTCATGACGATGAATGAAAAATGGCCTTCTCTAACAGAATCGATGCTTGTGGCTAAGTACGATTGTGATCTTTCAAATTAAACTGATGGATCATGAAGCACGTGCCAAAACGGATTTGGGATGTCAGGGTAGATGCACTGCACAGCCATCAGACATACAGTTTCCATAACAGATGTGACGGAAAACTCGTAACATTATGATAATGATCGGGTAGTGTAATAAAATCAGTGTATATCAAATCACCTTTTGTATTGCTATGCTGCGCTGCAGGCTATCAGTAACTATAGAAGACGGTGGAATAGCAGTGATTGTGCATTAGCAGCATTGTATGTAAAAGGTTTTTTTTTCTAGAAGGAAAGAAATTATAAAAATGAAGAATATCCATGCAAGGGAAATAAAAATGTCAGTTATTATTTTCATCATGGTGTGTGAGCTGCAATCTGTTCTCCTTGTGAAGACTGCCATACCTGGAAGATATGAAGCATATTAGAGGGAAGGTTTCCATCTTACATAACATGAACTTTTTTTGTCACAGCAATACAAAACTACAGCACATGTGACAGTTTGATCACATGTGAAGACATGATTGTTTTTTAAAAAGCGTGCGTATACATTGCATGCTAAGATGAGTGTGTCTTTTGTCTGTGGGCATGTTGCAGATTAAGAAAAAGAGAAGAAAGAAGAAAGCAAGAGAAACAAAAAAAGAAGGAACAAAACAGAGAAAGCAAATATATCAGATATAAAAAATGTCACCCAGAACGGATGCTTCATCTGACTGACAGGTCTCATAAATTTTTCTATGTGATCTCCCAGGAAACCAGGTCTAGGCAGGTGTGTCAAAAAAAATAAACGTCAGAGATGGAAAGAATGAGAGGGTGGGGGCAGGTAGATTGTATAGACTCTCACTGCAGGCTCACTGTGCTGGATTTCTAGAAGAAATTAATCAGTGGTTAACTAATGTCAGCTGATGAGGTTTAAGTTATGCTTGCTAAATCTGTTCATACAATAAGTGCTCCAATTCACATTGTTGGTCAATACCCTCCAGAACAACACGTGTAAGCATTTTCTGATCTGACACCCCAATCAACAGGTCGACATTCAAAATCATCTGACAACTCCATACAGGCAATGTTTAAGTTTAGTTTAACCTAACTTTGTGGGTTAGATGACAATTGTTATCATGGTTGCAATAGTAACCACTTGGTTATGGTTAGGGAAAAAGAAAAGAACATTGACTGTCGGTAGGAAATGGGAAACGTGCTCTTCCATGTTAAAGTCTGACATGTTGTTGACCCATCCATCCACCCCAGACCTCTTCCCTCTACCAGGGACGGACTGGGAGTTAAAAATGGCTGGACTTTGATCCAGACCAGCCCACCAGAACGGTTCACCATATACTCCACCACGGCTACCTTGCTAATGCACACATGTACAGACAGGACCAGCCTCTAATAAACCACCTAGCTGCATCACAGCCATTGATCACTATGGCAGCTTAAAAAGGCTGCAGAACAGGGTGCGGACTACAGGCGGAGCCGAGGGGAGCTGAGCTCCTCTTAATAAGATATCAGCTCCCCTAAAACATGATATGTGATATTTTGTGGGGTCTCTAAAATATTGACCTCATGCTTTATTGGCATTAATCTGTATTTCTCTATGATGGATCATGCAGAATGTGCCCTGTGCGCTCCACCGCCCCACTCACTTCCGGTTCGGGTTGTGTCGCTAGTACGGCTGACGCGCTGTGAGCGGTTCGTGATCGTTCCCTCTGGTTGGAAGAATATTACGCATGATCCATGCGCTACTGCAGCTGGTGGCTCCCCGCAGCATCGCCCAACTTTCTGAATACTTCCCTCTCACGGAGAAAAGAAAGGTCAGATCGTAAACATGGCATAGTTGGCACACTGCTGCAGAACACACGCTGAGATTCTCATGACTGAACTACCTCACATCACATGAAGCCTTTAGGCAAAAAGACTAAAAAATTCACAATCCTCTTTGAGATAGAGAACTGTCTAACTGCTGTTCAGGGTCAGCTGGTTGGCTTTAAGTCATGAGAGTACCCATAATAAAGAACGGACTGAATACCTCTCCAAATATAGAACGTAACTAACGTAAGAGAGCAGCACCTATCATCAACCTGGATACAAACAAAATAATATATAAATTAACTCATAAATGTTTGAAAAACTACAATAAGACAGAGCAGCAGTGCCACCATTTCATATCTAGTGAATGAATGGCTACACAATAAATAATATTGTGTGTCTTTACTTGCCGTTTACACCAGACTGTTGATGAGTTTCAATGTATTGTCTAATAAGAGGTGAAGTGGTAGGAATCATGTCAATGGGCAGTATATCTAGCAAATCACTGAAGACACATTCTCACACACAAAATATGAAATTGAGAGGGAAAGGATTGATTGGTTTTATATTACAGAGGCTACTATTTGCAACCAATGGCAGACCAATTAACATATAAATGTATAAAACAATTATACGTGTAGAATGACAAGACAAAAACAATCAAATAAAAATGCTTATTTTAGCAAAATAAAATTACATTTATTATTAAGTGATTTATTTCCCACAAAATCCCCACAGGACAGCAAAATGTAGACATTCAGAGCTTTACTAACGTTAGGCATCAGATTTTAGTTTTCCCACTAACCTGTTTGAACACACGGTTACTGTACTCTTTACCTCAGTTCTTTCTTTCTGGTACATTGACAAAAGGAGGCTGACCAACAGTATTTGCATTTCACTGATTCTGATAGCACCTCTCTGTCTAATCTTTCATCTTCCTCTTCCCGGTCTTGGCCCAGGTACTAGTAGCCTACTACTAATACAGAATGAGTCGGTTACTTTTTTGCATTTACTTGCATTTCAGCTAAGACCTTTTGTCTCTGAACTTTTCAGCCCAATCCTTAACATTTTCAAACTCTGCTTTTCCATTTTCTGCTGTAGCTTGTTTTCCAGCTGTCAGTTGCGTTGTGGTGCTAAGGGCTGCGTTCATATGGAATAGACCAACAAGCCTGGGGAGAAGTGGGAGTTGGCCCCTGTTGCTCAGCCTTCGGCCAACTTTTTATTATTAGTAAAAAAGTACAGGCTAAGGAAGGAGGCCCACCAGCCTGGAGGATGGCCAGATGGCCATTCCACCACTGCACTCTACAGAATTTGTATTTCCATGTCACTATTAATTTCTTTGCTCCTGGTGGACAGGAGTCATAAATCCTACGGCCACTAAAGGGCAGCTAAACATAAGTGGTCTTGTAAGCATTTTACAAGGTTTTTGCCCCTCTTTCACCCATTCACGCTATGGCATAGCTCTGTCTTTCTACTGCTTCCTAGTCAGTGTTGGGCAAGTTATTTCCAAAATGTAATACATTATAGATTACTAGTTTCTGTCATTTGAGAGTAATTAGTTATATTACAATATTACTGTCTCTGAATTGTAATGGTTTACACTATTTTACTTTTGAGTTACTTTTACTGCTATTTAAAGGGCGCATTATAAGATCTGCCTGCATAGGTGGGTTCTGGTGATGTGCATAGTTGTCCACAGACCACAGAGATTAATAGCGGGGGTGGGGGTGGGGTGGAATAGGATGAATCGTCTCCCCATTAAGAAAGATGCCGTGCACATTTACGCATGAGGTGCAGCAGCATAATGTCATTGATTATTTGAATCTCCCGACAGGATCGGTCAGGATGAACTGACAGCAGCCTCTCTGATCATGAAATTAAATCGCTAAAGAACACATAGCCTGTAGAAATCTATTTAGACATGATCCAGCAGTTAAGAGGAGCCGAGCTCCCCCATAGTTTGCACCCTGCCTACAGTCTTGACCATCGGATTCCAGCAACAGGAAATAACGTTAGTCTTTTACCCGTGGATTTGTTTTTCCGGTACTGAAATGTTTCTCGGTGTTGGTGAATTATTAAATAAACAAAACACCACTTAATTTTGGGTTAAAATGCATTGTAACATGCATTACTGAGATTGTAACGGGTATAATCTCACTGAATGTTATTTAGTAATGCGTTAAATAAATTATTGCGTTACAGCAAAAAGCAATACATTAATACACTGTGTTACTTGAAACACTGTTCCCAGTGAATATTGTGTATCTACTCACAACCGCTTGCAACCCACATTTACACAGACAACTGATTCAGTTCTGAACAAACATCTAGAAAATGATTTAACTTAACTACTTAACTATTGTCTCATTACTGAATAGAAAACAAAATTCTTTGCATATGATGTGATTTTGTTCGTTCATCAGCAGAAGGTTTATAGCCGGTGTGTGTAGATGTGTGTTTCTGAAAAGCAGAAGATAGCGTCGACGTTCTAAATGTTGTCCCCACTATCAACAAACTCCACCACCATCTGAAACATTTATTTAAATTTACTACACAAACCTATCTTCTGAATAGCTGCAGAACAGCTCATCAACACTTCATGAAGTTGGTAATTTCGTCAGTTCCACACTAGACTTACCTCTTCGCTACTAGCGAAGGCTCCTGTTCCTAAAAATTAAAGGAACAATGTGCAGTAAAGACTCACACTGCAGCAGACCATCAAAATGTCATCAAATGCTTCATGTTTGTTGCGTCATTAAAAGGAAATGAGATATAGTTTACTCTGATTGGCCCTGGTATGTAGACATGAGCACCTTTGAAATGTTGTTTCTCTGCAGGGAGCCTTTGAACAGGCTCGATTCCCTGCCTGTAAGATCTCAGAGGGGGGAGCATGGCTGCTATTGACAGGAGGAGCTGCGGCTGAATGTAAGGAAATGTCAGGGCTGTCAGGAATCAAAGGCACTCCTCTGAGCGTGGAAAAGGACGGGATTTGGCTTTAAAGAATAATGTTGTTTTATTGTGAACACTTGAAAACAGCTCTTACTCAATGTGAAGGAGCAGCGAATTACACTTCATAAACTATAGCTTCAATACCTGTTCATGTAGATTATGGTGATAAAAAAAGAGTTTTCTATTTCTTTTTTTTTGCCTTCAGATGAACCACCAGTGAGTTTTGAAGCTAATGAAACGTGTACACGTGCCACAGTTATCCTCTTTTTGTTGCGCAGGAGACACATACATGTCTGGTAGGGATTAAAAAAACTAAATAAAACTATAAACCTCACAGGTTTCTGTATTGAAGAATTTCTCAAGATATTATTAATTATAGATAATTTTAGATTTAGCAACATTAATATGAAATAAGAAACACACCACATACATACGCACATTACAAATGGAACCGGCACATCTCAAAGAAACAGTCAACCAGCCACACTAGTATTTCCCTCTTAAGCCTTTCGTGAATTTCGTGATATTGCCCTTAACAGATAATTATTGCAGACACCTTATGTGATATTATATTTGTTCATTGTATTACCATGATTTAGAATCATTCAATGTGTATCTTGATTAGGGTTATATCATTATATGGCGACAAGGTCAGGTCAGACGTCCAAGGAAGGTTAAAATCAAGGGGACTGGGCTTGCTTGAAGATACCTGAAGATGTTTTGCCTCCCATCCAAGAGACTTCTTCACTTCTGACTGACTGGGAGGAAATTTCAGCCATTTAACGTCTCTGGGGTCGCCATCAAGGAGACGGATACCTCGTGGTTCATTAGCCTCCTGGCTGTTGTAACGACAGTCGTTATGGTCGGTGGAGTCACGTGAGGTGAAGTCTGAGCGACCGCCATTGGCATTGTCACATGAAGCCAAATGTGAGCTTT
>NW_024040187.1:0-34146 GCF_014851395.1 Micropterus salmoides
GGACATTACTTTGAGAAAAGAAAGCGAGAAGTTGAACTACCTGGTGAGTTTAGAACATGTGTGTCTGTAACTTTATTCCAGCTGTCGTTATACTTTACTGTGACGGTTAGCAGAGCATAGCCCTGATCGATCCAACTCCATTCAGAAAACACGTATTTTGAAAGTTGTTGTCCTGCTGTCTTGTGACAGACCTGACACAAGTAGAATTCATATGTCTAACAAACGGCAATATTGTTGTTATTTCGGCACAAGTTTTATCGGTTATTGCAATTAAATCACAGCCAAGGGTTTACTTGTGCTCATATAGCATATAGTATTTGTGGCTGTGTTTATTTGCTTAAAACGCACGTGGTGAACACTCAAATATCCAGCGGTCAAACTCGCGTGAGTAAGCGAGGAAATTAAATTCACTTTCAGTGGGAACGCACCTTAATGTTTCTTAACCCCACCGGCTGAAAAAAAAAAATAAAGCAAGTAATCCCGACTTTTAAACAGCTGTTTTACTGCACATGTAGCGTAAAGCGTTTCAGTAAGTTCCCATTCGGGAACTCGAACTGCGTTGGTTACGACCTATGGGAAGCCTCTAGACGTAGCAGGTCTGAACGTGAATGAAATCACTCCAATCCTATTGGTTTGTTGCTAGAACAGTAAGGTGTGACGGAATAACCGGAGGAGTAAGGCACCTGTACACCTCATCATTAGTTTTTTCTATCGCAGGCGCTCTGTACTGTTGTTTGAAGAAAGCTCCAGTCCTACAAGCAGTGTGTCTACTGAAAGAAGTAGGCTCAGTGACGGCTGAGGCTTTTTCCCGACCTTCATCGCTGGCTCCGACGCTTCCTTTCTCATTGGAGCCCGTTTCTCTGCTTCTCATGCTCGCGGTTGGATCCGAGAGACTGCAGCAGTCCGACTGCGAGGAGGTGGACGTGCAGCTAGTGGACGATGACTTCCGGGTGTCGGGGCGGCCTCATCAGGCGACTGAGTAAATCATGGGGCAGACCCTTCTCTACACCCCGATCACTGAACTACAGTAATGTGATGGGGGTTAGGGACCGTGGTTAGGGAGATGCCTCAGGTAGAAGATGCGCTTGCGAGATCTCTCCCCTCGACTTGCGTCCTTCCTGGAGAAGCCGGTGTTACCCTCCAAGCCATGTCGCACCACATCTACGCTCGTGGGGGATGGCGTACATGGCAGCGGGCCAGGCAGGTGCGAGCTTGCACACCACCACGTGCTTCAAGCCTACCAAGCCGACCTGCTACAGGAGATGGTTCAGAGGGGGGGTCCCTCTGAGGAGATCTGGCGGAACTTCGCGAACCACGGACCTGTCTCTCCGGGCCACCAAAGAAACAGCCCGCTCCATTGGCTGGTCCATCTCGGTTCTGGTGGCCATAGAGCGTCACCTATGGCTCAACCTCGCGGCATATCTGAGAAGGATAAGAGCTTCCTCCTCGATGCACCGGTGAGCACGGCGGGCCTCTTCGGTGACGCGGTGGACTCGGTGGTGGATCGGTTCCAGCACGTTGAGAAGCAGGGCGAAGCGTTCTGTCAGTACCTCCCTTGCCGGTCTGGACCCAAGGCAGCTGAGGCTGCGGGCATAGGTCCCTTCCCTCTACGAGCTCCTACCGAGAGGAGAGGAAGCAGAGTGTCGCTTCTCGGGGCCCCCCCCGAGGAGCTGGGGCAGTGAGGCGGCGCTCTCAACCTCGGCCTTCTGAGAGATGCGATCTGAGGACCGTCATCCAGTCCCGACGGAGCTCAGGGAAGAGGTCCTGAAGACCAGGGTAGGGGAGTCTTTTCTCCCCTCCTGCACCCTATTTTGGATCTGCGGGTTCTAAACCGGTCTCTGAGGAGATTCAGGTTCAAGATGCTCACCATCCCCGCCATTGTGACGCACATCCAATCCGAGGATTGGTTCGTCACGATAGATCTAAAGGACGCCTATTTCCACGTCTGTCCTTCTCACAGGAAGTTCCTGAGGTTCGCCTTCGGGGGTGTGGCTTACCAGTATCGGGTTCTTCCATTCGGCCTGGCACTTTCCCCTCGCACATTCACCAAGTGTATGGATGAAGCACTGGCCCCGCTGAGGCTCCAGGGCATCCGGATTTTCAACTACATCGATGACTGGCTCATCCTAGCCCAGTCTCGAGAGATGGCGGTTCGGCATTGAGATGTCATTCTGGCTCTGCTGCTGCGTTTAGGGCTGAGGCTCAACGCAAAGAAGAGTGTGCTGGCGCCCACCAACGGACTAGTTCCTAGGGGTAGTATGGGATTCGACAACGATACAGGCACAATTGTCTCCGGCACGTGTCAATACCATATTGGCTGCTGTGAAAGGCGTGAAGTTAGGCCACACCATCACTGTAAAACACTTTCAACAAGTGTTGTCTCCTGGTGGCTGTGTCCAGCGTAATACCATCTGGACTGCTGCACATGAGATCCCTGCAGTGGTGGCTAAGGACCAAGGTTTTTTCCCCGAGGGGAATCCTTTCTGTCTGATTTGGGTTACGCGCAAGTGTCTTCGTTCCCTATCAGTTTGGAAGGAAACTTGGTTCCTGTCCCAGGGGCCCATGCTGGGAGGGTCTTGTCGCCGGCTGGTCATTTCGACAGACGCCTCCCTCACGGGCTGGGGCGCGGTCATGGGTGGCCGCTTTGCTAGGGGATCCTGGCAGGTGCATCAGTCCGAGTGGCATATCAACTGTCTCAAGATGTTGGCGGTGTTCCAGGCTCTAATGAGTTTCCTGCCCGATCTCCAAGGCCACCAAGTCCTGGTTTGTTCCGACAACACAGCGGTGGTGGCCTATCTGAATCACCAGGGCGGTCTGCGCTCGCGCCCTCTGTACAGGCTGGCACGTCCTCCTGTGGTCCCAGCAGAGGTTACTATCGCTCAGGGCGATGTATCTCCCGGGGACGCAGAATCAGGGAGCAGACCTGCTGTCGAGGCAGGGCTGAGGCCCGGGGAATGGAGACTTCACCCCGATGTGGTGGAGCTCTTGTGCGGAGAGTTCGGCCCAATAGACATGGATCTGTTTGCTTCTCAAGAGACTACGCACTGCCCGCTATGGTTTTCTCTCGTTCCTCCAGCCCCATTGGGTCTGGACGCCATGGTACATTCGTGGCCGAGGCTACGACTGTACGCTTTTCCCCAGTCGCTCTGCTCCCGGGGGTTCTGGAGCGGGTCCGCCAGGACAATGTCGGCCTACTGCTCGTAGCCCCGTTCTGGCCAACCCGGTGTGGTTCTCGGACATCATGTCGCTCCTGGACGGCCCTGGTGGCAGGTCCCTGGAGTTTGCCCCGGGGAATATTAGGGCTATCCTGCACCCTCGTCCAGGATACATCCCTAAAGTGCCTTCTTGTGCGGCAGGGTCCACAGTGCTGCAGGCATTTCATCCTCCACCTCATGTGACGGCAGAGGACGGGAGACTTCATCTGCTCTGCCCTGGCAGAGCACTGAGTATTTACAATCTGAGGTCCTCCCGTTGGAGGAAGGCTGACCAGCTGCTAGTGTGTTTTGGGTCCCCCAGGGCCGGGCTCCCTGCATCCAAACATACTATTAGCAACTGGATTGTTCAGACTATTTCCCTGGCCTATTAGGTGCGCGGTTTGCCTTCACCTGTGGCTATGAGGGCTCATTCTACCAGAGGCATGGCAGCCTCTTGAGCCTCCTTTCCAGGGCCTCTTTGCAGGATGTTTGTGTAGCGGCTGCCTGGGCCACTCCGCACACATTCATTCGGTTTTACAGTCTTGACCTTCCTTCGGCACCTGGCACTCGTGCGCTCTCCTCTAAGTCGTGCCACTTTATTGCACACTGGGGCAGGCGGGGTTTTCGGCACGGTTTAGTGGGTATCTTGTTCCAATGGTGTCGTAACCGATGCAGTTCGAGCAGCTGCGGCCCGCCGCACCTCTCTCCCTGCCTGAAGCGCCTGCTTCATAGATAAAGCTAATGATGAGTGTGTACAGGTGTGCTTTATACTCCTCCGGTTATTCCGTCACACCTTAACGTTCTAGCAACAAACCAATAGGATTAGAGAATTTTATTCACGTTCAGACCTGCTACGCCTAGAGGCGTTCCCATAGTGTCGTAACCGATGCAGTGTCTTCCCCTTCTCGGGGAACCAGGGTTACATATGTAACCCGAGACTTTACAAAATGTTACATTAACGCCCGATGAGTCCAAGCATCAGTGCCATAAGTTGCCAGAGTTTCTTTCTGTAAATGTCTGTGAAGATTCTCAGTCGTCCAGGTCATAGTTATCCAATGAACGTTAAAGTCAAGGGGAACTGGACTTGGTTTCTTTCTGTAAGTTTCACGTTGTGGTGCTTCTGCAGATGAGTTTACAATAGACGACAATGTCCTTTGCATCTTAGACTGTGACACAATATTGGCAGCAGCTACTTACAGCTGTGGAAAGAACACCTCTCTCCCTCGTTCTCCATTCTTCCTTTTGTGTTCGGCTATCAGCGGACATGAACAACCAAGTCCGGTGCCGCTGAGCTGCCGCACAGTCGTGGATTTACGTCAAGGATGGTGCGTTCAGTAATGAGCGTTACTTGCCTTAGTAACTAGTAATATTACCGTTTTAGAAAAGTAGGCAAATTAGTTACACTACTGAGTTAATGGGAAAAGTAATATTATTACAGTAACGCGTTACTGCCCAACACTGGTCATCTGTCTGTATCTGTCCGACTCCGTCTGGCTTCATCTTATTAACATCCACACGCTGTCGTCTCTGTGCTAAATAACACGTGTGCTCGTTCATTTGTCCAAATGTCACTTCTCTTCTTACTTCTAATAAGCCAGAGGACTACTCAGAGACTGTTTATTATTATTATTATTTACTCTTCTTCTTCTTCTGCAGTGACGACGTCTACACTGCCGGAATTATGCAAGTAGAAGAAGAACGCTGTGATGACGAAACACGCTCTGTAGGCTGTTTGGCTATTGTAGAAACATGACAACAAAATACAGCGACCTCCACAGAAAGGGTGCCCATGGTTATGTAGATAGAAATGGCTCATTCTAAGATAATAAAAACACAACAGTTCATTATGTAAGGTCTTTATACACCACTGAAAACATAGTTATGGATATTATATTGCATTTCTGTTAATAAATCCTCAGAAATATTATAAACTGAACCTTTAAATGTGTCTGCTTAGAATATAGTGTTTTTTCCTGGTAACTGTCATTCCTGTGGTGATTTACCCTTGAAACCAGGAGTGAAGTGCCTGTTTCATTTGATAAGAATGGCTGCACCGCTCTTTTTACAGGGGTTGATATCTGTAAGAAATTCTCTAGTGCAGTCGTGTCTACAAGTAACTGACAACACATTCGTGACCCACGGAGCACCCCTGCCTAGCCATGGCCCTGGGTCAGCCAACCCAATGCATCCACGCTATCTCCGCTTATGTATAAAAGGATCCATATTTAATTAGATATTTAGATTTATTATGGCATTTTTTATATGTATATACAGAATGTGTGTATGCAGGTATGGACCTGCAGTCCCACTGGCTTGACACAAGTCACTGGAGGACAGCAGTAGCACAGAGATTGGAAAACATTTCATTCAAAAAGAATAGCTTGGAAAAAGTATTTAGCACATTTCCTGATTTTGCAACAAAAGCGCCACCTAGTGGACGACTGGTGCCTAATTTTGCATAGGCCTTACACTGGCCTATGCATTGATGACATCACTTCCTGTTAGACCGTAACCCACAGGAAGTTGTTTATTCTTTACACATTTTTTGGATTATCAAAACTCTTTAATCACTGGGGTCCATAAAGTCGGTGTTCACAATTTCATGCACATTAGACTCACTGCCCAGGAGGAGTTTGAAAAAGTTTTCGCAGATTTAGCAAAATAAAAATTACAGGCAAAAATGGGCATTTTTAACACCACCTAGTGGCTGATTGGCGCCAAATTTTGCATAGAGCCTTGGTGGGGTATGGGAATTCAATTCAATTCAATTTTATTTATATAGTGCCAAATCACAACAACAGTTATCTCACAGCGCTTTTTATAAAAGAGCAGGTCTAGACCATACTCTGGGATATTATTTACAGGAGTCCAACAGTTCCCACCAAGAGCAGCACTAGGCGACAAAGGCAAGGAAAAACTTCCTTTTAAGAGGTAGAAACCTCAAGCATATGATTAGTTAACAATATTTTGAGGATTCACAGGTTCCATTAGACAACTTCAAGATTGGAACATTCACTGTATGGAAAAAATCTGACAATATTTCAGCTGGGAAAATCAAAGCACTGACCACAAGTCAGACGTCTGTGTTTGTCTACTTCTGTCTACTTCTTTCTGAAATGAAGTACCAATTTAAAAAAATGACCTAAATGTCAAAATGTGTAAATCTGTCACAGTTGTCAAGTAAACTTGCAGTGCTAGAATGGAAAACTTGACAGATAAGTAAGAGGGGGCATGATTTAATCATGGGTCAACTCAATGGCACCACAAGCTACAGCCCTCAAAATGACCATAAAGTTTAGCTAGGTAGACCTCATAAGTGGAAAGTGATTGTATGAATGTATTTTGGAGTGAGCTGATGTGTTCACTCACCCCAAAGAGCCATGAATATAGAGAAGAAAACGGTGGCAGGATTGTCGAACAGGTGACTGGCCCTGGCTGTTCCGCAGGCAGTGCTAAGTTTCCAGTAGCTGCACACTCTGTCACATAGAGGGCACATGGTGATGTTGTTCTTTGGGTGGCAGATCTCCATGCTGGAAAACAAGACATACACACACACAAATGAGATACTACAAATTGTGGATCTCATTCATTGTTTTTTATTAAACTCAGCAAAGGCTAGGTCAGGGTTCAGTCACTGGCTGATTCTGTGTTTGGCGCATGCTGCTTTGTCTTGTTTTGTGCATAAAGTAAGTTTTCTGCTGTGTTTACTGGAGCTCTCTTGCCAGAATAGAGCTAATGAACATCAGGGAAACAAGGCCAGTGGATTTATTTCCCATCTTCAGTGGAATTATTGGACATTCTGGTCAAAGCTGCTCTCACCTTTGCTCATGCTAACTCAAAACACACAGTCAGTACAGCAGAAGTCAGTGGGGACTAAACTGTGCATCACTTTTTATTGCTTTCACACAAATGCATTCAGTGACCAGGGGTCATTATAAATGTTGCATTCATCAATTTCTTAGCAACCGTTGGCATTTATAAAAAGTAAAGGTGAAGGGAGAATGTGTGGTAAAACTCACCAAACTTTGCACACGTCAGAACTGGTGAAAAATTTCATATTTTATGGGTTTCGCACATGGGCGTGGCAAAATGACTCGCTAGCACCACCTAGAAAATTGGAAAAAATTAGCCCCTCGTCCACGTTCAACCTACATGCACGAAATTTCCTGGGGACATGTAACATGTCCAGACGCACAAAAAAGGAGCCATCTCTTGGAGCCATAGCCTAAACCCAACAGGAAGTCGGCCATTTTGAATTTTATGGCCATTTTTGGATGATTTACACACTCCGTACTTTAACAAACTCCTCCTAGGGATTTAGTCAGATCGACTTCAAATTTCTGCTGTGCCTTCTAAAGGCATTGAAGATGAAAAGTTGTGCTATCTGTGAGTTTTTGTCAATGGGCGTGTCCGTGGCGTCGATGATTCGCCATGAAACAGGAAGTTATTATAACTTCAGTGTACATGCTCACATCTGCACCAAACTGTACATGTAGGATGAGAGTCCCGCCCTGAACACATGTACATACCGACATTCACCCACAGTCATAGCGGCACCTGCTGGCAACAGGAACTTTAACAAAGCAGCCCCCGCCACACGTTTAACCTACATATATGAAATTTCTGTGGCACATGTATCATGTCCAGACGTACCAAAAAGCTTCTTGGAGCAATGCCCTAAACCCAACAGGCTCTGATATACAGTATATGGGTACTGGGTGTATGGCTCCTTATTTATCTTAAAGTACAAGGTAGAAAGTAAAAATACTCCTGCACACACAGAAATACACTGCATAATTACTTTTAAACATTTTATGTGAAACATTTTGGGAGTATTTTCACTTTTTAATTTATACTGGACTGATGTTCTTTAGAGTTCAGCTTTAATGTTTCATGTTTTATCTGTGGTATACGATTCGCTTTTCAGTAAGTAGTAAAGACAGGGAGTGCTAATATATAGAATTTATTACAAGTGAACCATAAACCATATATTTTTTAAATGGATCTGAAACAAATATGGACAATATTTAAAAGTCAAAGTAAACAGAAGGAAAGAAGGCCTTTCCATGTCAGTCCACCCCATCAGCACAATGAGGACTCATTGTCTCTGCAGCTCTCTGGCACCAGGTGGGACATCTGATCCACAATGTGAGATGTTTTTATGTGAGTGTGACTCTATGACTGTTCACATTAACATAGAGTACAACTCTGATTTCTACTACTACGAATTCTTCACTATGAACATAAATTCAAGTTTGTGGGTATGAGTCAAGAACAGCTGACATGACGTCACAGGACAGGTTGAATTGAACCTCGATTCCATGTGACGCGCATGCATCAAAGGCGAAAGATGGCTAACAAAAGACCTGGGGCTGCTAGCCTAGGCTTAGTTAGTTAGTTAAAGTAAATAATGTGTTTATTCAACATTTTTTATAAGATTGTACTATTTTGATAGCACTTTATAATGATTTACATTTCTGCAACTCATAGACGTTATTGTTTTAGGTTTCAACCTAACGATACTTACTCGCTGTTAACTCTAGTGCTAGACAACGTTAGAGTTGATGAAGTGCTCTGTGTGAAAGTAACGTTATAAAGTTAACGTTAGTTAACTTAGTGATGTTAGAACTGTTTCGCCGATTGACACTGAACTGCAAGATCTGCAATAACGTTACCTGAAATAAACTTCACTGCTATCACATGTTTAGCAATGTCGACTAGAGCAGTAATAACAACTGAGCCAGACGAAGTAATTGTTTTAGCTTGCAAGCTAACAATATTTACTCGCTGTTAACTCTAGTGCTAGATGACTTTAGCGTTAAGTGCTCTGTGTGAAAGATGTAAACTGCACTGTAATCATATGTTTAGCAATGTCCACTAGATCAGTAATGCTAATAACTTAGCCAACTTTTTCTTCAGCACTGAGCTGTCTAAAGAACAAAAGACTTTCCAGCTTGGGTCCGGACGTGCTTACTTTTTGGTCTGAATGCGGACAGAGGCCCGTGACGTTGACAAACCTTACTATGATTAATGTGTTTTGCAGGTATTCTTTACAATACTAAAAATACTTATGGCAATAACATTTGGCATTTAGTTATTGTCTTTCTTTTTACTCAGGTCCAATTAATAGACACATTAAGCACAGCCCAAAACCTGGTGTTGCTGCTGAGAAACAGTGTACCGTCAAATGTCAGGCCAGTCAGTCAGGGCAGTACAGGAGAAGCTGCTGTTGGACAGGGAGAGCAGTCAGTGGCGACAGTTAGGCATCAATGACTCTGGACAGTCTGTGAAACAAGAAATGGCTCGGTAGGATACATGGGTTGTTGTCTGCATTCATTTTGTAATTGCGCTCCCAGTGTAGGTACTTTTAGACAAATTAGGTCCCGATTCTAATGTCAGCAAAAGGGTGGAAAATCGGTACAGATTTTAAACATTAAATTAATTTGCTTTGAAGATTTTTTAATATTTTTTGCTTTGAATATGTTAGGTTGTTCTGTGTTGATGGATGATAAAAGATGAGAATAATAGTTTACCATCTTACATGTTTTTTCCTGGATTTTTTCAAAAGGAGGCCAGAGGCAAAAAGCGTTTTGCACTATATACACCAACACAACCCGGGATGAGTTTTTTGGTGGACTTTTTTCTTCTTGAAAAACAACGTGAAAAAACACCAAAAGGAGAAGAGGAACTACAGCTTATACTGGCTGGCCTTGGAAAACGTTCATTAATTATTAATGAAAACATCACCAGTGTTTCCCATACGTTCATTTATTTGTGGCGGCCCACCACAATATCAACGCTGACCTGATTTTTTTTTTTTACAAAGCCTATTTAAAATCATATTTGATTGCAGAGCGCCGTAGCGCATTCGCGCAGCACTTCCTCTCGCTCGTCCCTCTCTCTCTCTCACTCACCCGTACCTCTCTCTCTCTCCCTCATGGAACACAGCTGCACAAATATGTCCAACACAACGCTGTCAATGTCCGAGACCCGGCTTTAAAAAAGTTATTAGCAAGCATGTAAGGAGCCTAGCTAATAAGGAGAGCTAAGTTAATGTTATAATACAGCTGGATTTTCAAGGCTAGCACGCTGTATATATCAATATCAATGCACGCACGAATATTAATGCTTGATGTAATTAATATTAGTATAGTAGACAAAATATATGGTAGTTCAGAAATATAAATCATTTTATTACAGACTTAATCATGCTTCTGTTATTTTAGTTAACAGATTTGCTTTTGAATACATATCCAAGGCTGGAAAATATCTATGGTGGCTGGTTGCTGCACAAGTCCATCTTCATAGACATCATTTACAAATGCCATTTGTTAGCTATAAATTAGGCCCTACAAGTGTGTTGAAGGTTCTTTAGCTTAGATATGTTTTCTTATATTTCAGAAGTAGTTAATTTTTTAGACAGCTGAGTGTCCTATGTGCGAAAATGCATTTCATCTTGAGATCCATGCAGCCAGTTGCAGATTACGGTAATGTTGGTTTCAGTGCTACTTATGTATACTAATGTATATGTATACTTATGTAACTACTTATGTATACCATGTTGATTTGATAATAAATGACATGTAAGGAGATTGCTTGCCAAATTTTTTCATTTTATATGTAATTGTATATTGTTAATTTAGGACTGTTTTTTTTCTTTGTGTGCAGAACTTCAGATGACAATGACAATGAGTCAAGTGATCCAATCAGTACCTTTCAAAGGTAAAATTGTGTATTAAAGAATTATGGTGGTGAATGATGTTATCCGAACACTAAACCTTTAAAGAGATACTGCAGGAGGAGTTAGTTTTTCCTGTTGAGCAATTGTGAGCATAGAGAAATCTAGTAATCCAAAAAGATGGTATGTTTGTGATGTTTTTGCCCGTTTGGACTTTCACTGAGGGCTCACCTCACTCCTGAGAACGTCACCAGTGCGGAAATTGTACTAGGCCTAACGACGACGCTGAAAAACAGTAGCAAACATCTATAAAATCATAAAACCACCCATAAATTTAGTTGTAAATGTTCAATGTTAAAAAAAAGGCCTGTTGTTATCCCTTTGTAATGTTCAATGTCTGTATTTTTTCATTTTCCAGTGCTGAGGACATCTTGAAGTGGATCGCTTGTCAAGTGGATGAGACAAACACGTTTTCCATCTGTGTGCCGCAAACTGATCTCTACAACAGAGGTATGCAACAGTGGCAACGGCGGAAGAAGACCTCAACAAAATGTAGACTTAAGGTCACATTCTTTGCCGAGGCAGGCATTGATACTGGTGCCCTTACCAAAGAATTCCTCACAGGTACAGGTGTATGTCCATATTTGTTTAATCAGACACATTTGTCAACAGGGGGCCTCTGGTGGTGCTACGAGCTCAACTGCTTATTGAAAAATTGTATTTTTGGTTTTCCAGAAATGCTGGGAGAGATAGAAAAAAGACTCTTTGTTGAAGGTCCAGATAAGAAAAGGAAGAATCCTGTAACTTCTTTTTGCATGTTGTCTTAAAGCGTATTAATTCCAGTACTACTTTAGTTTGCTGTGTTTCAATTGTTTCATTCTTCCAGTTATTAGGACTGCAGGAGAAGTCATGGCAGCTAGTCTGGCAGAAGGCAGACCTTGCCCTAACTTCTTGCGTGAGTGGTGCTTCAGATATCTTTGCTCTGGTGATTCTGACAGCATTCAAGTGTCTGCCAGTGATGTCACAGATTTGGAACTGTCTCAGCTAATTATAAAGGTAAGTCTAATTTTATCAAGGTCAATAATAGTATTAACTCCATTATGATATGGATTGCACAAATCTAATGACTTTCTTGTTTGTTTGACCGTAGAGCACAATGATGCAATGAGAACAACTTTCACTTAACACTATTCGACTTTCAGATAAACAGCTCCAGTGATGAAAACATCAGCGACCTGATTGGGGACATTGTGACCTGCGGATACACTGGAAGCGTGTCTGTGGATAAAAGAGACAGCATGATAAGGTAGATTGTAGATAGACAGATTTTTGGTTTTATTATGTTATTATGGCAAAGGGGTTTGTACAACAATTTATGACTTGATTTGGAATTTTTTCTTGCAAAGCTATGTTGTCAAACCACTTTTAAATGTCACCAAATTATAATTTAACAGAATTTACAGACACAAGTGCATATGTCTAATCTTCTCTACACTAAACTAAAAGTTTTACCACAAAAGTAGATTCTCCTGAAATAACTTTTAAATTGTCCCTGAGAGCTGTTATACTTCACTCCACCATGAGATTCATCCCGATGCTTGACCAGCTCAGAAAAGGCCTGCAGCTCTATGACCTAACAAAGATCATGAAGACCCATCAAGACTTTTGCCAACCACTGTTTGTAACAGTGGAAGACGATAAGGTACATTCTTGTCTCAACTACTCTTAGGCCAGACCTGATTTTGTGGTCAACTTCACAGAAGTCCCTGTAAATCTTGGGGCTTACAGTACTATCGAAGGCTGCCGTTGGGGAAGCATATGAATGAAAAGCCAGATGTACACTGAGCTAGCAAAACTGGACGACTGGCATACTCCCTGTTGAGATTGGATGTGGAGGGTTTGTAGTGACTTTAACAGCCAGGCTCCTCAAGGATGTGGGGATTTGTTCCAAAAAAGTGCTTATTCTTCATAGAGACTGTAACAACAAGTCCTAGTAGCTCAACATAGGTTTGTGTCTGCTTTTAATTAAGCATTTATGTTTTCTGCAAGAATTACTATGTTGAATCAGACTGAAATTAATTTCCTTCTGCTTAAAGGTGCATGCAGTCTTCATTCTGGAGAACAGCCGCCCTGTCTTCAGTGAGATTGGTTCTGCCAAACACCGCATGGAAACAAACATCATGAACTTTTTCCAGGACTACCTTCAGGAAATTGAGGATTCTGGTATGCTTTAGCCAATATAGAATGATAAAGAGATTGTAAGCTTTTCTTCTGCTGTCCTACAGTAATTTGGGTCTAGCTATCAATTAATATACTCCAATAAATTCACCAGGCTTAACGTTTCTTTTGCAGAATCTTGATGTAACGTGATATTTAATATTGTGACCTCTAGAATAACACTGCTTCATGAAATTTTACAGCCATAAACTAGACAGCCAGGGCTTTTAACACCCCCTGCTCCCAACCCAAAAAGGGGCTAGGCTTAATAGGTTAATCTCATTTAATTGAGGGATTGTATTAACTAATTGTATGAACTTCAAAATAAAAAGGAAGGCAGCAGCATCTTAATTGTTTTTTATCCAGACTCACATTTAATCTCTTTTTTAAGAACAAGGTGGCCCAAGCAACAACAATATTGTTCCAGAAAGTTTGAATCATGCAGTGGATCACCGGACAGGGATACAAGCCTGTTCAAGTGATAAGGACTAAATGTGAGATTCCACCATGACAGTGACACACAACACACTGTTTCCCTATTGTTAGCGCCTGCACTCATACAATCACATTTCCCTCAGTGCACCTGAAAATATTCAGTGAATTCCAAAACATTATGACACTAGCCATATGCCATGGGCGTAACAACTCAGTCCAAGGGAAAACTACCAAGTAACTGCCATAAGTCAAAATATTCATTGTATTGTTTTATTGGCATTTTTATTTGACAACTTCCTGTTTCTGTGAATAACTTTGTTATTCATTGTTGCAAACTCATTCATTTTGCTGTTAGTGATGGTTCACTTCAAAACCAAAATGAATGAGTTTGTTTTTACATCACTGTTACTCCCATGTTAAAATTAACTATCGTCACAGCAGCAAGTCTTTTGTAACTCTCAGGCTTTGTTTGCAAATGTTCAACTTCATTCCATTAAATCTTTTGCAAGGACTGATTGTATCTTAGATGTTTCTTTGTGTCACACATAGAATTTCAATGCACTGAACCATCGATATATAAATGACAGACAATCCAGAGGGATTTATCATGGACTGTACAGTTTCCATAATAGCTGGAGTCAACGGGCACTCAATATCTGGGACTTGAACTCCATAAGGTTCTTCAGGCACACTTTCAAACATCTCCCAGTCAGTCCCAAACAGCTCCATGTTCTGAAAATAGTGTTATTTTGTATGAAACAATATTTAGAAATATTTGAAAACACAACCAAGCACACATTGACCTACAAAGGCATAGTGCAGTGACTAAAGACAATAAAAACTGAAAATCATTCACATTATCCTCAGTTGACAGGTCTAATTGTGTGCTTATTCAATAACTTTCTTCAAGAGTTATTGACATCTTTAAAATTTTTATATAACTCTAAATCCACACCTTCAGGTTGAAAACTTTTTACTGCACTTTGCCTTTGGAGACTACTGTGAGAGATAGCTTCAACAAACCTGCAAATCTTCATCTGGGTCACAAGGGTTCTGCATGTTACCCATAACCCAGAGTTGGTTAGGGGTGAGTCCACCTTCAGATCGTAAGGGATGGTTGACCCAGCCTTCTGTGAAGGTGTGAAGGGCCTCTGCCAGACGCGGAAGGAACACATAATGGGCACAAAACAGATGAACAGCATCTGCCAAATCCAACAGGCCATCTTCCTCTAGACTGTGAAGAACTTCATAGTACAGATGAGTGACACAGGTCCAGACATCTCGCCATAGGTACTCAATCCTAGATAGGAAATAATAGGACTCACTCAACTCAAAAGTAATCTTGCATATAGTCTTACTTAAAATAATTTTTGACAATGATTTAACATTGTCACTATGAATATACTGTAAATTATGCAAATTATTATTTTAACCTTTGGTTGTGTACACTTCAGCCAGCGATGAAGCTCCCTCTTCCAGTGCCTTTAACACTGAACATGGTTTCAGCAATGGCGACATTTTCAACGCCTTCATCACCCCTGACCTTTGAAAATGAATGGGGGGGAAATGCTCATTTATATTCATCACAACAAAATATTCCATTGAACATTACAGAAATGATCAACAAGAGCATAGAAACTGCAGCACAAGATATCACTATTTACCTGGAAGCTATGTACCTGGCCAGCCATAGTTTTCTACTGCCTTCAGGAAAAATGAAAGGGCAGTGTTTGAGCAGTTATTTGTTGCTGGTTCCAGATGCAGTATCTATACAGACACACAGAGTTTCATATGGTGAATCTGCAAAGGCAAAGTACTTGGCCTACAGGCCTACAACCACAAGAAAAATCAGGTGTCAAAGCAACAAAGGTAAAATAAAAAATAGATTAGAGTCAGAATAAATAATCAACATAAAATAAATAATTAAAATAAGCTTTCTGACATCCTCTCCAGGAACCATCACCTTATCATGGTGGAGAGGTTTGCGTGCCTGGAGGGTCTGTTCTCTGGAGCCTAGTGCTCCTGGTAGGGTCTCCCAAGGCAAAGTGGTTCCAGGTGAGGGGCCAGAATGAGAATGGTTCATAAAGACGCCTGATGATACGTGGCACCCCCCCTCTCCATCCTTTGGACCCACCATCCATCAAAAGATCCACAGGGGTCTGGTGCGCTGCCACATCGGTGGAGGTGAAGGTCAGGGGCCTCGACGGACCAGACCCGGGCAGCAGAGGCTGGCTCTGGGGATGTGGAACGTCACCTCTCTGTGGGGGAAGGAGCCAGAACTTGTGCGGGAGATGGAGCGCTACCAATTAGATCTGGTGGGGCTGATCTCCACGCACAGTCTTGGTTCTGGAACCGTACTCCTTGATAGGGGATGGACACTATTCTTCTCTGGAGTTGCTCAAGGTGTGAAGCGCAAGGTGGGTGTGGGGATACTCACAAGTCTCAGGTTGAGCACTGCTACGTTGGAGTTTACTCCGGTGAACGAGAGGGTCGCCTCCCTACGCCTTCAGGTACGGGGGGGGGGGACTGTTGACTGACTGTTGTTGTGGATATGCACCAAATAGCAGTTTAGAGTATTCGGCCTTCTTGGAGACCCTGAATGGAGTTCTGTATGGGGCTCCAGTAGGGGAATCCATAGTTCTGCTGGGAGACTTCAATGCGCATGTGGGCAATGATGGAGATACCTGGAAAGGCGTGATTGGGGGGAACGGCCCCCCTGATCTGAACCCGAGTGGGTGTTTGTTGTTAGACTTGTGATAGTCATGGATTGTCTATAACGAACACCATGTTCAAGCATAAGGATGCTCATAAGTGTACATGGTACCAGAGCACCCTAGGCCGAAGATCAATGATCGATTTTGTAATCGTTTCATCTGATTTGAGGCCGCATGCTTCAGACACTCAGGTGAAGAGAGGGGCGGAGCTGTCAACTGATCACCATCTGGTGGTGAGTTGGGTCAGGCGGTGGGGGAAGACTCTGGACAGACCTGGTAAGCCCAAATGGGTAGTGCGGGTGAACTGGGAACGACTGGAGGAGGCCCCTGTCCGTGAGATCTGCAACTCAAACCTCCGGCGGAGCTTTTCTGGCATCCCTGTGGAGGTTGGGGACATTGAACATGAATGGGCAATGTTCAAAGCTTCTATCGCTGAAGCCGCAGTGGGAAGCTGTGGTCTCAAGGTCTTAGGTGCCTCAAGGGGCGGTAACCCTCGAACACCGTGGTGGACACCGGTGGTCAGGGAAGCCGTCTGGCTGAAGGAGGAGGCCTTCCAGGATTTGTTGTCTCGGAGGAATCCGGAGGCAGATTGCAAGGCACCGACGGGCCCAAAGGGCTGCAGCTTCTGCTGCGGCAGATGCAAAGCAACGGATGTGGGAGAAGTTTGGAGAAGACATGGAGGACTTTTGGTCGGCACCAAAGTGCTTCTGGAGAACTGCCCGCCACCTCAGGGGGGGGAAGCGGGTAACCGTCCAAGCTGTGTACAGTAAGGATGGGAACCTGTTGACCTCAACTGGGGAGGTAATTGAGCGGTGGAAGGAACATTTAGAGGAACTCCTAAATCCGACTGACTCGCACTCGACCGACAAGATGAGCAAGATGGCGCCTGTAACTGGCAGAGCCGCGGCTCGTTTCCTGCTGTGTAAATTATTAATGCTCTGTTTCTCAGTGTACGTGATCATCTCAGCCTGCATAACAGATGGATGTGTTCTGGCTGTATGGACTTATGACCGGGACTCTTTGTTTCACATCAGAGAGTCGATGGAGGTCCTGTTTGATAATTACGACAGGTTCAAACAGGCATTTCCTCCTCCATTTGCTATCGATCCTGACTCTCCTGACTACTTGCTACTATACCGGGCTCCGGGTAGGGTCCGTAGGAGATTCAGGAAAAGAGGCTTGCGGTCCGGTGTCCAGGTCAGGCGTAGGCGTGCCGCAGCGCGCGGTGGCTTTGTTGTCTTCGGCCGCCGGGACCGCATTCAGTGCCTGCGGCGGATTCCTCTTCACGATGTGTGCGGCAGCGTAGCTTCGCCGCCGCCTGTTCGGATTTCAACGGGTGTCCTGGATCCTTCACAGCGCTGGAGTGGTGGTCCGAGACTTTCGCCGCAAATGTTTACTTCCGTGTTTGTGCCGGCTCTTTCCAAATGGACCGGCAAAAGACCATGTGACCGCTGGTCGTGCCTGCAACCAATCCCGTTGCAAAGCAGGGACACTGCCTCCGTGACGTTCTCCAAAATGCATTTCGGCCTGTTGAATGCTCGTTCTATTGCGAATAAATCGCATTCATTAAACGATCTTTTCACAAGGGAAGGCCTGGATATTATGTGTTTGTCAGAGACATGGCAGAGAGAGGACGAGCTTATTCATTTAAATGAGCTCTGCCCAGTGGGTTGCTCTGCTATTGGGAGGCCCCGCCCCTCTCGTCGCGGTGGTGGACTGGCTATTGTGCACAAGGATTTCCACAAATGTAATGAAATTTTGCCCCAAAAATTTTCTTCTTTTGAATTGCAGATGGTAAAGGTGGGTTTTTTATCCCCCTTCTACTGTATTCTGGTCTATCGACCTCCAGGCCCTGCTGCTGTCTTTCTAAAGGATTTTAGTGAATTCTTATCCTCTATAATTAAGCTGGAATCTGTCTTAATCCTTGGGGATTTTAATCTTCATGTAGATGACAACTCATCTTGCCCCGCAATGGAATTTTTAACATTGACTGAAACTTTTAATTTTAATCAGCATGTATCTGAGCCCACTCACCAAAAAGGCCATATTTTAGACTTGGTTTTTACACTTGGCCTAGATATATTAAACGTATCTGTAAATGATGTCTATATGAGCGACCATAATATTGTTCTGTTTGATCTTCACTTCAGTTCTGACCCAAAGCTTCCAGTAGTTAGGTCTCAGAGACGTGTTATCACGGCAAATACTGCAGACACTTTCTCTGATTTGTTTGATCCTGCTCTAGTTATGGATTGCCCTGATGTGGATGATTTTGTTCACTGTTTAAACAATCACTGTGAAAAGATTCTGGATCAGGTGGCCCCTGTTAATTCAAACTTGCCTACTCGGGAAAAAATGTGGCCTTGGATTAATGAAGAGATTTTAAAACTTAAGAGAATGTGTCGAAAGACTGAACGCCTGTGGAAATCCACTAGCCTTGAGGTACACAGGCTTTATCTCAGAGAACTTGTGTTGTCCTATAATGTGACGGTTGGAAAAGCCAGATCTGACTATTTCCGTCAACTAATAACATTAAATAAAAAAAATCCTAAAGTGCTGTTTGATACGATCAATACACTTGTTTGCCCTGCTGCCCCAGTTATCCCTGTTTTTTGTGAAGCTGACAGCAATGCTTTTTTGGGTTTTTTCACTAATAAAATTAAAATGATTAAAGATAAAATCCCGTTACATTCGTGTGGTACCACTGCTGTCTTTAAGCCAGTCTCCAGCATGTGGTCCACTTTTAGGACTGTGACGATTTCAGATATTTCTGAATTGGTGACCAGGATGAAGCCATCTTCCTGTTCATCGGATGTCATTCCATTCAGATTATTCAAAAAAGTGTTTGAAGATATTGGCGCTTGTGTAACCAAAATGGTTAACCTCTCGCTGTCTACTGGCGTTTTTCCAGATGCTTTTAAGCATGCTATAGTGGAACCGTTAATAAAAAAGGCAGGTTTGGACCCGTCGGATTTGAATAGTTTTCGGCCTATTTCTAAGCTCCCGTTTTTATCCAAGATCATTGAGAAGGTAGTCTGCGAACAGTTGACATTTTACCTGGATAATAGTAACATCCATGAGCCATTTCAGTCAGGTTTTCGTAAACAACACTCTACCGAAACGGCCTTACTGAAAGTGTCAAATGACATTATGATGTCTGCTGATTCTGGAAAACACACTGTTCTAGTTCTCTTGGATCTGTCTTCCGCCTTTGACACCGTCGACCATCAGGTTTTGCTGGAAAGATTAAGGGATCAAGTAGGGCTGTCAGGGTCAGTTCTGCAGTGGTTCACCTCATATTTATCTGGGCGTAGTTTTAGTGTTACAGCAAACCAAATAAGGTCTGAGTCTGCAGACTTGCTTTGTGGAGTGCCTCAAGGCTCTGTTCTGGGCCCCGTTTTATTTTTGTTGTATTTGATCCCTTTGGGAAAGATCATACAAAGGTTCAATGATGTTTCTTTTCATCTATTTGCTGATGATATCCAACTTTACTGCTGCTTCAAGCCGTCAGAGATCTGGAAGTTAAACTCCTTGCTCCATTGTCTTGTGGAAATTAAAAAATGGCTAAGTGAAAACTCCCTGCAGCTAAATGCAGACAAAACAGAAACATTAATCATTGCCCCTGAGGATGCAATTCCAGGAATTAAACAATACTTGGGTGATTTAGGCCAGTCTGCTAAGCAAAGTCTTAGAAATTTGGGAGTTGTCCTGGACAAAGACATGTCGTTAGTGCAGCACTGCAAGCAGCTGACGAGAAACTGCTTCTTTCAATTAAGGAAAATCTCAAAACTTAGAAATATAGTTTCAAGAAATGATTTGGAGCTAATCATTCACGCCTTTGTGTCGTCGCGGTTAGACTATTGTAATAGTTTATTTTTATGCCTAAACCAGAAGGAGCTCTCTCGACTGCAATTAGTACAAAACTCTGCAGCCAGAATTTTAACACGTACTAATAGGAGGTCTCACATATCACCAATCCTAAAAGAACTTCATTGGCTACCAGTGTCTTATAGGATAAATTTTAAAATTTTGGTTTTAGTTTTCAGAGCTTTACATGGCCAGGCTCCACCCTATATTAGTGACCTGATTCAGCGTTATACCCCTGTGCGTGCTCTGAGGTCTGTGGATCAGAACCTGCTGACGGTTCCACGCACTCGCTACCGTACTAGAGGTGACCGATCTTTTCAGGCTGTTGCCCCTAGGTTGTGGAATGACCTTCCACCATCTATGCGCTCTTCTGATTCTGTTGATGCCTTCAAATGCAGACTAAAGACACATTTATTTGTTCAGGCTTTCAATTAGCTACTTGTGGGTTGATATGATCATGTACTGTCTATGCTTTTATTGTGTGTATTTTATGATATTAATGTTTTTGTTGTGAAGCACTTTGTGGCCCTATACCTGTGAAAGGTGCTATAGAAATAAACTTTTACTTACTTACTTACTTACTTACTCTCTAGTAGAGGCAGAGCTGGAGGCTGATGGGGGTTTCTTGTCAATATCCCTGGTGGAAGTCACTGAGGTAGTCAAACAACTCCACAGTGGCAAAACCCCGGGGATTGATGAGATCTGCCATGCTAAAAGCTTTGGGTGTGGAGGGGCTGTCTTGGATGACACGTCTCTTTAACATTGTGTGGAAGTCAGGTACAGTGCCCAAGGAGTGGCAGACTGGGGTTGTGGTTCCCCTGTTCAAAAAGGGGGACCAGAGAGTGTGTGCCAATTACAGGGGTATCACACTTCTCAGCCTCCCCAGTAAAGTCTACTCCAAGGTGCTGGAACGGAGGGTTCGGCTGATAGTCAAACCTCGGATCGAAGAGGAACAATGCGGGTTTCGTCATGGTCGTGGAACAACGGACCAGCACTTTACTCTCACAAGGATCCTGGAGTGGGCTTGGGAGTATGCCCATCTAGTCTACATGTGCTTCGTAGATCTGGAGAAGGCGTATGACCCGGGTCCCCCGGGAGATACTGTGGGAGGTGCTACGGGAGTATGGGGTGAGGGGGGCCCTTCTCAGGGCTATCCAATTCCTGTACATCCAAAGCGAGAGCTGTGTCCGAGTACTCGGCAGTAAGTCAGACTCTTTCCAGGTGAGGGTTGGCCTTCGCCAGGGCTGCGCTTTTCACCAATCCTGTTTGTGATATTCGTGGACAGGATATCGAGGTGTAGTCGTGGTGAGGAGGGGTTGCGGTTCGGTGGGCTTGGGATCTCGTCACTGCTTTTTGCGGATGATGTGGTCCTGATGGCATCATCGGTCTGTGACCTTCAGCTCTCACTGGATCGGTACGCAGCAGAGTGTGAAGCGGTTGGGATAAGGATTAGCACCTCTTAATCTGTGGCCATGGTTCTTAGCAGGAAACTGGTGGAGTGCCAACTCCATGTAGGGAATGAATCCTTACTCCAAGTGAAGGAGTTCAAGTACCTCGGGGGCCTGTTCATGAGTGAAGGGAGACTGGAGCAGGAGATTGGCCGGAGAATTGGAGCAGCGGGGGCGGTGTTGCACTCGCTTTACTGCACCGCTGTGACGAAAAGAGAGCTGAGCCGTAAGACAAAGCTCTCGATCTATCTGTCAATTTTCGCTCCTACCCTCACCTATGGTCATGAAGGCTGGGTCATGACCGAAAGAACAAGATTGCGGGTACACATGGCCAAAATGGGTTTCCTTAGGTGGGTGGCTGGTGTCTCCCTTAGAGATAGGGTGAGAAGCTCGGCCATCCGCAGCTCAAAGTAGAGCCGCTGCTCCTTTGCGTTGAAAGGAGCCAGTTGAAAGGCACGTCCAGCTGGGAGGAGGCCTCAGGGAAGACCCAGGACTAGGTGGAGAGATTATATCTCCACACTGGCCTGAGAACGCCTCAGTCAGAGCTGATTAATGTGGCTCGGGAAAGAGAAGTTTGGCATCCCCTGCTGGAGCTGCTCCCCCCTCTTCTCATTATATTCTCTTGCTTCTCCGTGCATATACGTTGTGATATGTTGTTTGGAACCAAAAAACAAAGAAAAGGAAATAATGTTTTTCCCCATTTTTCTGAATCCAAACAAGAAAACCAATTCAAACAATGTTACGGGTCTGATTTTGGTGTTTGCAAATTCCTTTTTTCGTTTCTCCGTTTGAAGAAAGACAAGACAGGTGGGTCAGGTGACCTGGAATTAAAGGTAAATATTTAAAAATAGAAGCCAAGGATGGCCATTGTGTAACATTATACAAGGACTAACATACCAGGGTAAGGTTAGATGAAAAATGTTAAGTAATAAAAATAAATAAACCTGGACAGATGGAAGCATGTTAGCAACAGTAGTTAATACATGTGGTTTAATACTGTGCATGAATCCATGTGCACAGCAAGAGTCAACATATAGAGCACATATAAACTTTCAAATAACAGGTATAGAGGAGGTTGTCTTCTACTTCGAGAGACACAATTAAAAAAATCTTTCGTTGCAAAAATGGGTTCAGGAGGCAGACACCATCTCCACATTTAAGAGTAGACTTAAGACTTTCCTCTTTGATAAAGCTTATAGTTAGGGCTGGCTCAGGTGAGTCCTGAACCATGCCTTAGTTATGCTGCTATAGGCCTAGACTGCCGGGGGATTTCCTATGATGCACTGAGCTCCTCTCTCCTCTACTTTCTCTCCCTATGTATGCAACCTCATCCCATTATTGCATGTTACTAACACAACTTCTCCCCTTTCCGGTAGTCTTGTGCTTTCTCGTCCCTCTCCTCTCTCCTCCTATCACTTCCTGCAGGTTTTCTGGCTCTGGAGCTGTGGAGTCTGGATCTGTGGCTGCGGGTCACCTGCTGCCCCTGTGTTCCTGCTTGACACCCTCTGCTGCAACGACTATTGTTGCTAGTCTTATTGTTATTATTGTTATTATAATCATTAACATTACGACTGTTACCATTAACACTAGTATAAATATCTGTACCATTTTTCATTTAGTCTATAGCAACATCACCTTTACTGTCTGTACCTCTGTGTGTATATTGTGTAGGCTGCCTCCCTCCCCTCTCTCTCTCCTTACATCCCTCTCTTTTTCTCTCTGTTCCTCTCCTACTCTCTCTCTCTCTCTCTCTCTCTCTCTCTCTCTCTCTCTCTCTCCTTCACCCCAACCGGTCGAGGCAGATGGCCGCCCACCCTGAGCCATGGTTCTGTTCGAGGTTTCTGCCTCTTAAAAGGAAGTTTTTCCTTGCCTCTGTCGCCTAGTGCTGCTCTTGGTGGGAACTGTTGGGCTTCTGTAAATAGCATCATAGAGTACGGTCTAGACCTGCTCTTTTATGAAAAGCGCTGTGAGATAACTGTTGTTGTGATTTGGCGCTATATAAATAAAATTGCATGCTTCCATCAATAATGTAAATGCTCCGTATTTGTATAGCGCCTTTCTAGTCTTTTCGACCACTCAAAGCACTTTTACACTACATCTGCATTCACCATTCACACACATTAATTCACTATGCCTAAGTGCACAAACAGAAACTAACATTCATACACTGGCAGAACATTCCCCAGAAGCAATTCAGGGTTCAGTATCTTGCCCAAGGACACTTCATCATGCAGCCTGGAGGAGCAAGGGATTGAACCGCTGACCTTCCGGTTAACAGGCAACAGGCAACAGGCAACAGGCAACCTGCTCTACCTCCAGAGCCACTGCCGTCCCATCAGTACAGGCTAATTTGTTTATTTAATTTTTCTTTTGATGTTACCCTTTTATGATGTTAGTCCATGTATAATGTTACAGAATGGCCATCCCTGCTTGGCCTTTAATTTGATATATTTACTTTTACTTCCGGGTCATCTGACCCACCTGTCTTGTTTTTCTTAATGTCTTAATTCTTAATGTCTTAATTCAAAGAAAATGAAAAAAAGGAATTTGCAAAAAACTAAAATTGGACAGTTATTTGAATTTGGTTCTCTTATACGTTTTGGATTCAAAAACAACAAATGCGGACGGACCCATATGAAGTCTATCAACAGTGAATCCATGAACATAAACATATACAGGAACAATAAAGCACTATAATAAAAGTATTAAAAAAGTGGCGCACCTTTCTTGAGTAACCATCTATTGCACCAAATATGATGATGTTGTACCATGAAATCAAAAAAATGAGATGACAATGAGCAGTCAATGAAAAGAGCTACATTAACTCAACACCAATAATAAAGTACATAAATAAATGAAAACCTTACGTTATGAGCTTATGGCTTGGGTCCACATGCACTAATGACAAAGGCCGCTGTACGAAGTATGTCCTCTTGACGATGCCACCCAGCTGTGTCATTCTTTCCAAAATATCTGGAGCGTCGACTCTGTGCATGGACTCCTTAATGCGATTCCACTGAACTCTATGTCCATTTGCTTGCAGACAACCTTTACCCATTCTGTACCCCGTGTTTGGGATCCTGGTTTTTATGGTCAGCACAGCATCATCCAGTTCACTGTCAGATAAACTGCTGTATGTACGTCTTGTGGACAATCCGAGTTCATGCATACGGAAAATAGTACTTTGGCTGACACCCAGCAGGTTGGCGATACAAGACACTAGTAAGGGCATGTCAATGAGCCTGGACAGCAGCTCCTCAGAAAAACTAGATTTTGGTCAGCCGCGTCCTCCTTCTCTACTAAAAACACAGGGATTCTCTTGGGAAAGAGCTGCGTGGATCTTTCTTTGAAGGGATAAAAGACACTCCACAATTTCAGCTGGGATGTTTAAAATAGTAGATGCAGATGTCAGTATAAAGGCTTCCTAATTTACAACATACTGGAAGTAGTCCAAATAAAAGTATGGTTGACTTAATGTGTCACTGATCCTTGATTCCAGACGCTGCAGTAGCTGAGTAGCCAATGGTCCCTGTAAATGTCAAAAATACATATGCCTACCGTTAACTTATCCGTACCAATTCAACATTATGTAACGTTTGGCTAGATAGACTTATAAAACAGCACAACTGAAGTATTTTGGCAAACTAAGAGGTGTAAATGACGTTATCCTTAGCTTGCAAGCTAAAACAATTACTACATCTGGCTCAGTTGTTATTACTGCTCTGGTTGACATTGCTAAACATATGATAGCAGTGAAGTTTATTTCAGGTAACGTTATGGTAGATCTTGCAGTTCAGTGTCAATCGGCGAAACAGTTGTAACATCACTAAGTTAACTAACGTTACCGTTATAAGGTTAACGTTACTTTCACACAGAGCACTTCATCAACGCTAACGTCGTCTAGCACTAGAGTTAACAGCGAGTAAATATCATTAGGTTGAAACCTAAAACAATAATGTCAGAAATGTAAATCATTATAAAGTGCTAAAAATAGTAAAATCGTATAAAAAATGTTGAATGAACACATTATTTACTTTACCTGTGATGCTGAGCCTAGGCTAGCAGCCTCAGGTCTGTTGTTAGCCATCTTTCACCTCTGATGCATGCGCGTTAGATGGAATCGAGGTTCGATAACCTGTCCTGTGATGTCATTTCAGCTGTTCTTGACTCGTACCCACATACTTGAATTTGTGTTCATAGTGAAGAATTCGTAGTCTTAGAAATCAGAGTTGTACTCATGAATGTGAACAGTCATAGCTTCTAGAGTCACACTCACATAAAAACAGAAATGTAATTTTATTGACTCACATGTATGAAAACGCATGGATGCATAAATGTTAAAAATATACGAATATGAAAGTTTGAAAGTGTTCTTACACCATACATGATGCGATTTGCTGGTTCAGACCTTTTTTCGCATTAACAACTTCAAAATAACTTTACACACGTGGTTATATAAGTTTAAGTAATGATTTTCTGATTTATAGCTTAATTTGAATAATCCCACGTCCATTTACGATGCATTTAAAGCGGCCCCCTAGTGGTCGATTTGAATGAAACTTTCAGAGTATATTTCCAGCACTCATGGGGACATATTCTGTGAGTTTTGTGATGATTGCACCAACAGTTGCGGATTTTTGTCTATTTATGTCCTGAGCCACGCCCCTTTACAATTTTATTGGTCAATATCTTGAAAATGAAAGGAGCTATCAACAAGCTTTATACATTTTATATGTTAAGTCCAATGATGAACCATTGGTGGCAATTGGAGCTACAGTGTAGGAGTAGATTCAAAAAATATGTTTATATATATTTGTTCTTTGTTGTAGGCGTATCTAAATGAACCCTGGTGGTATTTTATAGAGCACCCTGAGCTGGGCTTCTGTGAGAAATTTCAAGTCAATAGGACTTATGGTGTGAAGTAGGTGGCCTTTGAAAAGTTTTTTTACCTCAAATACAGCGCCTCCATCTGGTCGATTGGTGTAATATTTCTATGGAAGTGCGGGCACATCTGTCTGAGTTACTGTGCCAAGTATCATGTATGGAAGATATAGCGAGTTAAAGAATTGGTTACAGGGGGACAACTCAGCCTGCAGCTACAACAGGGAGTAAATGAAAGACATGAGTTTCCTATCAATTGAGGTTCAGAGACAAAAAACTAAACCTCTACTGAGCAAGATTTTGCAATTTTTAAGGAAAGGCATTTTGGTGCCTTTTTTGTACTTACAGAGATAAATATACACGACTGGCAGCAGTTTACAAAAAAAAACAACCTGGTCTGCCAAATCCTCTCCACACTCTAAGGTGATCACATGACACAACAATTAAGTCTATAAAAGCTGTGAACCCCTTCACTTTGGAAGGACTAAAGTAAACTTTTTTTTTTAGCAAACACCAAATACAAATTTGAAAAATCCACATCTTTTCTGCAACTTACAGCTCAAATGGAGTCTGTAGCTGCACATATGCCGGAGCATTTAGCTCTTAAAGTTGAGTAGATTGGAAGAAAGTAGAGCCTCTGCTCCCATTGAAATCCATTCATTTATTCACATAAAAATATTAATATAAAATCAGCCATTACAGATATTAGCAACACAGGTAATAACATAAATCTCCTGAACATGATGTACATTTTGAAATTGAAACAAAGTTTCTACGACAAACAGTGCAGGAGAAGATAGATGACAAAGAGACGTAGAATAAATAAATAATAAAGAGCCAAGACAACTAATTAAAGCTGCAAGCAGCATTGGGTGGGCCCTCGCACGTGTAGCATGTCGAGGTGTGAGGTGGACGTGTTGCAGATTCTGGAGCTCTACGTCACTTCCTCTGTTCCCTTCGTGTTATAACAACTTCCTGTTTCACGTCGAATTGTCGATTTTTGACGACACGCCATATACGACTGATGATAACTGTTTGTACAACTTCTAATCATCAGTGGGTTTAGACTGCACAGCGAAAGTTTGAAGTCGATCAGACTAAATCCCTAGGAGGAGTTAAAGTACGGAGTGTGTAAATCATCCAAAAATGACCATAAAATTGAAAATGGCTGACTACCTGTTGGGTTTAGGCTTTTTGGTACATCTGGATATGATACATGTGCCACATAAATTTCATACATGTAGGTGAAACATGCCGTGGAGGCTGCATTTCCTGTTGCCAGCAGGTAGCGCTATGATAATGAGTGAATGTTAGCATGTGGATGTGTTCAGGGTGCAACTCTGGATGTGAGCATGTACAGTGAAGTTACAACAACTTCCTGTGTCATGGCAAAGCGTGTAACATCGAAGCGAAAATTTGAAGTTGATGTTAAAGTATGCGCCCTGTAAATGGTATAAAATGGGTTAAAATTGCACTTTCAATTCAAAATGGCGGACTTCCTGTTGCGTTAAGGGTGTGGGTCCTTGAGGCTTTTTTGTGTGTCTTGATATATTTCCCCAAATAATTTTGTGCATGTAGGCTGAACGTGGCCAAGTGGCAAATTCTTTCGAATTTTTTAGGTGGCGCCAGCGAGCCATTTTGTCACGCCCATGTGCAGGAGTGTGCAAAGTTTGGTGAGTTTTTAAGCATGTTTAGACCCCCATAAATGAGCTTACTTTGCAGAAAAAAGAGAAAAAAAATCACTTCAGTTTCAATAGGGACCTCGCAAGGTTCGTGCTCGGGCCCTAATAATAACCAAAACAGACGAAAATAGAAGGGTTCTGCCGCTTTGCCGTTTGAACTCTAATAATAATAATCATAATAATAAAAACTAAAACAGACAAACATAAAAGGGTTCTACTGCTTGGTGGTTTGAACCCTAATAAATTGTTTGTTAATAAACTGTGTTACTGTGTAATGTTCACTTACTTCTAAATTTCTTTGTGTGTGGGAGCAGTACTCCTGGGCAAAAAAGTTAGTGTAGAGCCCTGTATTAAATTTGGAGGGATATCAAATAACTGTTATCCTTTTCAACTGTAGAACTTTAAGAACCAGTGCCACACAGATTTACAACTTAGAGGCAGCCCTACCATATTCTCAGACCTATTTGTAGGGTCATTGTAAAACCGTCCCACATCATGTAGGAGCTCCGTCTTTCCAAATAACAGTCTCCTTTTAGCTTTTGAGCCAGACATTAAGGTGTGCAATACACCATCCAATTTTTAAACTGTCAAAAGGACTTGTGTCCACACTAACATTTCCATGTCATTTTGGTAGAGACCTCTGTCCACAGTCAAAACAGAACATAAAAATAATTAAATTACTTATTCTTCGCCCTCTTTTTAGTTGGCAAACAACAAAACTGCATCACAGAAAACATCTGTTAAGTAATGGAACTAACAGCTAAGCTGACAAACATTGTTTTATAGTTGCAACGTCATTTAATGTAATTAACGTCATTTAAAATCATCTCATAAATACTGCCTGTTGCTAACTGCAATGGGAAAAGGGAAAAAGGGAATTTCCCTGTACATTAGCAAAAAGCAAGACATGTTGAATTAGCAGCAACAGCTTCAGTAAGACAAAAAGCTGCAGAGAACGACTGGTTAAAGATTCAACAGGCTGACAATCAAGTTTTCCACTTAAAAAAGCTCACAGTCTTTGCTTCATGTATGTGCTTGTTGTGTGTGTTTACCTTGGTATGTTGTCATCGACTGTTGCACATCCATACAGAAAGACAATGACCCCCACCAGAGAGGCAGGAATCAGCATCTGCGTATACAGACCCAACCAGGCAAAGTACAGACCAATCTTCTCGCCAAAGTACTTCCTAAACAACACCAAAGAGATTCAAATCATTTCCATTTTTCAGACAAAAACTACTATGTTGATATCATGATATGGAAATCTAAACTGTAATTGTCCAGGGTTGTCAAATTACAAGATTAAAAATAAGTATGAATTCAGACTGAAAACAGACCTGTGTTAAAACAGGGGGCTATGTTGGTAGGAGCACCACTGTTTAAGGGACTGGGGAGATCCAGGAAGTCAAGATGGACACATTACATGAAACCACAAACCTTAACACATGTAAGCGGAATAATCTCTCTGTTGATATTTTATTAGATACTTTTAATATTGGGGTGGTGATGGCGCAATGGATAAGACACATGCCTTTGGTGTGAGCGACCCAGGTTCAAACCTCCTCTGTGACCCAGCTACCATTATGTCCCTGAGGAAGACACTTAACCCCTAGTTGCTCCAGAGATGTGCGATCTCTGAAATGTATAGCAATTGTAAGTTGCTTTGGATAAAAGCGTCAGCTAAATGACTATATGTAATATAAGTATTTCTTATATTAAATAGATGTTTTTAGGTTCCATATGACACTGAAATCCTGAAATCTCCCCACATGGGTCAATTATTGGACCTAAACTGTTTTGTATTTATATGCTTTCTTTGGATCAGAAAACTTGGAGGTACACGATTGATTTCCACTTTTATGTGGATGATCCGTAACTTTATGTTCCATTAACAGGTACAGGTAACAGGACCTGGAAAAACTTTCTCTGGGACCAGGACAGCCCAACACTCTGTCCACTACAGAAAGCATTATATGGCCTTGTTCCTACCTACATTATAGATTTACTCATGCCACTTCTTCAAAAGGAAGAACACTTTTAACAGCCCACCTCTTTAAAAAAACAAAACACTTTCTGTTAAAGCCCTCAACTGTGGAAATCCCTACATGACGAACTTAGGTCAGCTAAATCAGTACCTATGTTTAAATCACTCCTCAAAAGGTACTTTTATAGGAAGGCTTTTGTGTGGTAATTTATTACCTGTCTTATGTCTCACAGTGTAGGTCCAAACCACTGCATGTACAGGCCACACCCATTTCTGCCTAAACTTTTTTTCGCTACATCGCAAAAACTGAAAAACCTATTTTAATTTACTCCTCCAAAGCCGCAAGTCTGATCGACACCCAGCCGATAAAACTTTGTAAAAGGGAACTTTGATCCGCCAAAAAACATCCAAATTATAAGCTAAAATCTTTTTGCAGAAACGCAAAAAACTGGATGTGATATCTTACGTTTGCAATGGCCGATCTACACCAAACTCGGGGACGTCATCAGCCACGCCGTCCCCACGGGCCTCTAGGTGGAGCTATTAATCGTATATCAACCAATGCTCCCATAGACATCCATTCTGTAACCGCAAGTCCCTTTAATTTCAAACTCCAGCCATTTATTCTCCACGGGCCACCCGGGTTGACTCGCGCCCTCCATGGGGCAACTAAAAATGTCACTAGTGGCCAAATAGCTTTAACTAACGACTACTGTTGACTAAAAATTCTTTGTCAGGGGCAGCCCTAGAAAGACTTCTCCACACAGCACCCTTGACCACACTACCTGTCTTTTGTGAAGGGATTCTTTTTAAGTACATTTACACAACCATAAATTATTACCAACATCTGACATTTTCAAATTCATAGTGGCATTAAACTTATTTCAACTCGCAGTAGCTCAGTCCATAAGGATTCGAACTGGAGGGTGGCCTAAATGAATCAAGTCAGTCGATACAGAGGCGGCTGATAGCTGGAGAGATGCCAATTCACCTCCAGGGCACTGGCGTATTAGATGCCTATAAGCAAGGCGTCTCATCCCTAACCGCTCGGGGCACTGCGCTGTGGTGACCCATCACTGTGTGTGTGTTTGTTTGCATGTGTAAAATTACCATTAGAGGGAATTTCCCCATGGGGACAAATGAACTAATTATAATTTTATTGTTATAACCTGTTAGCAGAATGAAGGATTACAATGTGGTATACTTACTGCCATGTTATTAAAAAGCATATGATATACAAGTATAATATGTACAAGCAATGAGCTGCTATTACAGTCCTTCAAAATAAGAGCCCTGGCTGATGAATACGATATATGAATGAATAATCCTAAATAAATTATTATACCTAAAAAAAGTGTCCTTACCGCACAAGTCCGAGGGGCTGGTACTTGTAGAAGACGCTGTAGTTTGCCCACTCTTCATATAAAAGCTGCGGAAGACAATCACCATAATTTTGTTGCATTTGTCCAGTTTTATCATGCCTTTTTACTGCCATATTTGTCTTAGATGTAACAGTTGGGTGGAGTTCCCTTTCTTGTTTCTTTGACAGTGAACTGTAACTTGTGTACATATTCACCTTTGTAGAGGTAAATGGTTTCAGAATAAGAAGGAGCTTTAAAGCCAAGTAGTGTTTTACACATATGAGGAATTTGCTGTGTTGATAAGGTGCTACACGTAGACAAACATACAGTCAACATAAATAAATAGAAATATATAAATATGGAATGGAAGAACAATGTTGCAGATATCCATGTGCATTATTCTGGGTCTGTGCCGTGCAGAAGTGACGCAACGGAAGAGAATATTGTGTACATATAAATATATAAATGGACAACATAAAAATATACAACAAAAGATCAACAATCAACAACAAATATGTGCGACGTGCCAGGTCTGTGCCCGATGAGATGAAACAGTATTTACATGTGCTGAGACATTTGTATCATTTGCAAGGGGGGAGTGTCAGTGGGGGACCTGGGCCTTGTTAATGAGGCTAGTGCAGACGGGTTTTTGTGGCGAGAAGTTTTGGTCCTGATGGACCGCAGCCTCCTGCCAGAGGGGAGAGTCTGAAACAGTTTGTGTCCGGGGTGGGAGGAGTCAGCTGCAATCTTTCCTGCTCGCCTCAGAGTCCTCGAGGAGTACAGGTCCTGAAGAGAAGGAAGATTGCAGCCAATCACCTTCTCTGCAGAGCGAATGATGTGCTGCAGCCTGCCCTTGTCCCTGGCAGTGGCAGCAGCGTGCCAGATGGTGATGGAGGAGGTGAGGATGGACTCAATGATGGTGGTGTAGAAGTGCACCATCACAGTCTTTGGCAGGCTAAACTTCTTCAGCTGCCGCAGGAAGTACATCCTCTGCTGGGCCTTCTTGGTGTGGGAGGTGATGTTCAGCTCCCAATTGAGGTCCTGGGAGATGCTGGTACCCAGGAAGCGGAAGGAGTCCAAAGTGGTGACTGGAGAGTCACACAGGATGATGGGGGAGGGTGGGGCTGGGTTCTTTCTAAAATCCAAGACCATCTCCACGGTCTTCAGAGCATTGAGCTCCAGACTGTTCTGGCTGCACCAGGTCACAAGATGGTTGATCTCCCACCTGTAGACAGACTCATCCCCACCAGAGATGAGCCCAATGAGGGTGGTGTCATCCGAGCTTGACAGACTGGTGACTGGAGGTGCAGCTGTTAGTGTACAGGGTGAAGAGAAGGGGGGAAAGAACGCAGCCTTGAGGGGATCCGGTGCTGATGGTCCTGGAATCAGAGACATGTATTTCCATCTTCACGTGCTGCTTCCTGTCCGTCAGGAAGTCAGTGATCCACCTGCAGGTGGAGTCAGGCACATTCAGCCGAGAGAGCTTGTCCTGCAGCAGGGCCAGGATGATGGTGTTAAAAGCAGAGCTGAAATCCACAAAGAGGACACCCCCCATTTGAGGGGTGTCCCCCCTTAAAAACATCAATAATATGATATATACTTAAAATAATTGTGTAAATAGTAAAACAATACAAACGCAAACTCAGCGATTAAAGTGCTTTTTAAGTTTAGAAACATTTTGAGTCACACCTCTCTAGCCTCACAGTGGTTTGGTCCACTTGCCTGCTTCCCGCTCACAGGAGTCCGGTGGCAGAAAACCATTTCAAATCCGCCAGTAGTTGTGGAGCTCCAGTAATGTTAAGGAGGCTGGCAGGGCTGTTTTATGCACTTTAAACATTGGATGAACTGATTATTTTGTCTTTAATACAGATGATGTTGAGTCATTAATAAATTAATCATGACAAAAAGTTATGACAACCTATTGTTTTTCCATGAGCCCACTCTATTTATAACATTACCTAGCTTATTTGGTAGCTTGTTTAACAACCTATATAAAGGGGTGTGTTAGGCCATGCAGGTAGAGTTTTTTCGCAATGTTGCATGCTCTGTATTCTCAACAAAAATCGCCGTTTTGCATACAATAGACATGGCTTTCCCATAGCGTGTATACGTGATGCATGAGATGCGATCGGATTGGTGGGCTAAACTCAGGAATATTTCCTCACTGCTAAATCCGATTGCAAAGTTTAATATAACTTTCCAGTGCATGCATACTACACGGCAGACATGTGTGTACAGCCTTGCAAAGTGAAGTTTGTCTCATAAATATGTGACTATAATGTCAGAGAATATTCAAGTTTTTTTACTTGTAGATTAATCTTGGAAATTAAATTCTGTCTCGGATTATTCCCCTCTGCGCTGGCTCCTTTTTTTCTATTACAATGGACCTTATCTGCAGTTGTACCTTTACATCTTAATCATATTACTCATAAAGAGCCCATAAAATACACAATAGAGATTTCAACTACAATAAGAACACTGTGAAGATAATTAGACTACAAATTTACTCAATGCATAGTAACACAAATGTTTGTGTTTGTTGTCAGTTAAAGATCTTAGAAAGAAAGAAAATCAAAATTGGAAGAAATTAGAATTGGCAGGTCACACCTTTTAAAAAATCAGTAACTGGAATCAGCCAGAAAAATGTAATCTGTGCATCTCTTACTACATCTAATACATAGATCC
>NW_024040188.1:0-13757 GCF_014851395.1 Micropterus salmoides
TTACTGATGTCATAGCGCCACCTGCTGGCAACCGGAAATAACACGATTTATGCTGTAATGTACTACTCCTAGCAGATTGGACATATCAACTTCAAAACAGTCCTTAACACATTCATGAGGCCATGTTGTAAAACTTGTGAGATTTTCGGTTAACGGAGTGGTGGTGGCATGGTGGCAAAGTTCCACGCTTCACCATGACACAGGAAGTTGTTGTAACTCGACTGTACGTGCTCAGATCTTTACGAAATTGTACACGTTTAATTAGAGTCCCACCCTGGACACATGTATATGCCGACATTCACCCATAGGAAATTACCTTTAACGAAGCAGCTCCCATGGCACGTTTCACCTTCATGTATGAAATTTCTGTGGCACATGTATCATGTCCAGACTAGAGGTCGACCGATTAATTGGCCGATTTTTGGCAATTTTTAACATAATCGGCATTGGCCAATATCCAAGTATATCAAGCCGATTATTAGGCAGGCGCATCTGTGGGCAGCCTAGTGTTGTCGTGGAACATGTGTTTGACGCGCGCTGCCGTTAGAGTCATTTTCCAGCCGAGTGAGCAGCAGACCTCATCCAGTGCCTAAGGACCTAACGGTAAGGATTCAATTCTTATTACTCCTTTATATTTAATTAAAAACTTGATATGTTACCGCCAACTTCGAGAAAAAACCTGAATAAGTCACATGACATTCGGCTAATTTGGATCGTAGTTGAAGTTGCATTATCACAGAAGAGTTGCTATCATGTCACAATAAGTAAGCAATAATTTTGCAATTACAGAGTGAATCTGAGACTTTATTTGTTCTGTTTGTCTGTCTTATATTTGAGAGGGTTGTTACTCAATGCAGAGAAATAAGTAATAAAAAAGAGACCAACGCACTATAGGCTAGTGACAGACTGGCTTTGCTTTGCTAACGGGTAGCTACAGACAGACCCGGTGCTAATACGGCACTGGAACCTTAACGACCGTTATCTACCGCACCGAATATCAATGCAGATTTCTGAGCTTCAATTCGGTGCAAATAGAGGTTAAAAACCAAGCAAATATCGGCCAAATATCGGCCAAAATAAATCGGCAGCATTAATCGGCCATCGGCCGACCCGGATTTCAAAAGATCGGTATCGGTATCGGCATCGGCGTGAAAAAAACCATATTGGTTGACCTCTAGTCCAGACGTACAAAAAAAGCCTCTTGGAGCGATGCCCTAAATCCAACAGGAAGTCAGCCATTTTGAATTTTATGGTCATTTTGGGATTTTTTTTACCTCACACTGCCTCACACATCGACGTGCCACACGTGCGAGGGCCTGCCCAACGCTGCTTGCAGCTTTAATTAGTTTTGTGTTTCTTGTACTTTGCTACCTACCTCTCCTTGTTTCCATTCACTCCACTTCCTGCTCTTGTGTTTTTTTCGACTTGTTTGGTTGTTTGCGTCTCTTTAATCTCTTTATACAGTATACATACTATATATATTTTATTGGTGTGTTCTATGACATTTGTCAGATTGCCCGTCGAGAGTCCCATGACCTTCTTCATGTCATGTCTTCTGTTCTTCATGTTATCTTCCTTTTCTTTTGGCCTACCTCACTATTTTTTTCATTTGACTGTTCCTGTCAAATCAGAAGACTTCAATCAACAGAGTAAACCAGTGGAGATTCAGCTGACTTTGAAGATGTGGGTGGGACCAGAAAAGAGGTAAAGACGTTGTTATCCAAAAAGTAAAACTAATAGTAGTAGTTTTAAAAAACTTAAATTGATAGTTGACTTAAAGAAAGTTATCTTTCCATAATGACGACGTTGTTATAGTCTTGGGAAACCTCAACACTATTTCCAGAAAATATTCTATGCTCTCTGAGCCCTTCCCAGCTTCACCGGATAAACTTTTCCTTAGCTCCTGAGAAGTGTCTGGCTGTATGCTCTTACAAAACATAAGGCTAACGGATTACTCTTTAACTCCGGTCCTTCCTTTCCCCTTGCTTCAGCACTCCCTGTCAATTTTTTTCAGCCCTGCCTGCAGAGATCGAGGGGCCTTGTACCGCAGATCTCCTCTGGATTAGTCAGGAATGTAGCTTCATACAGGGGCTTCAAAATGAACTTTTCAAAGCGCTTGGCCTCTACTAGCAGCGGCCTGCTGTGAACCCAGTGCCTAAAAACAAACTGAATGCTTAGAGTGGGTTTTATCACAGCAGAGGCCCACTACTGTATGTACAACCCCCTGCTGAAATAATTTCTTTAAAGCTGGGCATACCCTGTACAATTTTAGAAATGTTGTTTTAATTCCATTGTCTGTGATGTAAAGCCAAAGCTCACAACATAGGTGCTCACGCTGTACGGTCTGATCGTCAAGTCACGACCTGAGTGCTCACATTGTCAAAAGAAAATAAAAGGCCTATCTGCCCCTGCAGACCATTCTGGCTATTGACAATTATCATTAAAGATTATTTAAAAGCTCCGAGGCAGGTAGAAGTTTGTTTGCTAGCACTAATGCTAACAAGGCAGAATCATGCTGCCTTGATCATCTGTGCCATCCTGTACTTGATGGCAGAAACTTTAAAAAAGGCCTGGCGAATGTGGCCTTGAAGGTGGCTAGGAAGAGTAGGACAGTATGGTTTTTCCATTTTGCTGAGAGAATTTCTGGTAAGCTAGCTACGTTTTACTGACTCTTGGCTCTCCTTTAACTGTGCAATAGCCTGACAATGACTGACCAAAATCTCTGACATATCCTTGCACACTGCAAGCGACACTCGATGAAACTATAATTCTCTCCGACTCACAGAGAAAAGTACACGGACTGAACATGTGAAAGGACCCAATAATCTGATTGTATTTTTTTGATTCCTGTGTTGTCCTTGAGAAAAATTCTGAAACAACATAGATGATGATGCCTTCTAGTTTGCATTCACTTGACAGAACACCATTGTATCCATCTGCATATGAAGCCGTTATTTTGAGACAGACACTTAAATCTTGCATAAAGCAGAGCAGACGGTCAGTGACCCAGACAGCTGCCTGCTCCACAATACAAGACAGACACACTTTGAACAAAAACCCACTTTAGCTCTCCTGCTAAAGTCTCCTTCGTATCTAACTAGTTGAATGAGCGAACAAACAAACACTGGAGAAAGTGCACTGCTTATGTCAGGTTGCAGCTACTTTAGCTGCTCAGCTGCACAGCATGTAAACATACCAGCAAATGTCACTTGGGTCCGTTCAGATGCCGGCGTCGTTACTCTTCAGTACCACTAACAACACACTGTTGGCCCACAGCACAAGTTTGTTAACACCGGCCCTCAGGCAGCCTGGCAGCTGCTGTCAGTCAAACACAGACATCGACCTGCCCCTCCTCCTGAGATGAAAAGGAACAATTCCCCAAAGACCTTTTTCTTCCTTTTAATAATACAAAACAATTGATACATTTAAAATAACACGTTGACTACAAAAAAAGGATGACTTAATGTGATTTGGACTTAAAGCAGATGTTTACCGTCAAGAAAGTGACTAATGTAAAAGCACATTAAAATCCACAGCAATAACATCAGTGACAGTATAATGATCAACCGTGTTGATCTGTATTACACAATTTCACATGCGTCACACTTCTTTTAGAATCTTTAGAGATCTGCAGCAGTGACTCACAAAGTGCAGAAAACTGCAGGTGTTCCCCATCACTCAAGCACAAAACAACTGTGGTGACAAAGTGCTGGACTTCTGAGTCAATGTGACTCTAGTTCACAACTCGTAATTTGTAGTCAGGCAATGAGAACCTAAATGAACCAAATACAGACATTCAGCAAAGCAAACTTTCACACTATGGTTCAGACCAAAGAAAACACCAGGATGAACCTGCAGTGTGAAAGAATCAGAATCAGAATCACAACAGCTTTATTTGCCAGGTATGTGTACACATAGGAGGAATTTGACTCAGGATTGTACAATGCACTTATATACACACTATAAACAAAAACAAAATAGACAGATTGAGACAACAGTGCAATGAGTAGAACTTTACCCGTGTTGTTGTTATTATTATTATGTACATGTCAGAGGTGGATGCCATGTACAGGTGCACATACACATACATGCATACATGTACACATGTACACAGTGTGATGGAGCACAGTGCAAAGGATGCTGGAATATATAAGTATTATGTGCAGGTGTTATGTACTTGAGGTAGGTGGATTTGGTATACAGTATATACAATATACAATATGAACAGTATGAAGAGCTCTGAAATAGAGAATGATGAATAAATAATAAGTGGTAGCCAGTAAACAGGTGGCTGATTAGAGACAGAGTTACTGAGTTGAATGAGTCAATGTGGTACCGGTTTGCTCCCCAGACAAGAATTATCTGGAGTATTGCTGTTTAGCAACTGCAGCAATATTTTGATGCAGCGCAGTTTTGGAAAATATTAGCATTCTGAGTCATTCTGTTGTATTTGGGTGCAACAACTGGGGAGGAAAAAGATTTGTCTGTGTTTTCTTTCCCTGTAAACAATGAGAGGTATGAGCTGTTTAATGGATAAAGTGCTATTCTTGGACTGAACACTGGTTACACAAACATTTAAAACAATGGCATTTTGAATAAAAATCAGTTCATTTCAATGGAATCACCACAATCGATCAAAGGAAATGACTGAAGAAGAGGGCATGAAAAGTTATTCCTTAAGGCGTGTTCAGACACAAAGTGAATTTTCACCTCCATTTACTTAATAATATAAATTATTATATTATAAATTGAGCCACTGGACCATTTGACTCTCCCATAGCCAATGTACCAGCTATAATGATGTCAGATGTATTTATTTGTCAGTCAGCCAAAGTACAAAGTAGGCTAAAATCTACACAGGAACAAATAGATCAGACATAAACCAAACAAATCTTCTAAATACTGTCAATACCAACCCATTCAGTGGCTACTCCCAGTGTTTGCTTGGTGCGTTTAGTTCATTATCTAGGGTGAGACTGTTACATCAATGGCCCTGGTGCTCCTATGCACTGTAAAAACCAACACATTCTCACTCCCGACTCATCACATATTGACGCTTGGTCAAGGCCCTTTGGCGTCATTTTTTAACGCCCTTTTGTGTCATTTTTAGATGTTTAGGGCTCCGCGGTCAAGTTAGCAACGCTTAGCAACAACAAATATGCAACGTCCGGTAAAGTTAGCCCACCTCTGAGTGGGGGCGCTTAATGGCAGTGGTTGACTGACATATGTTGGCTGGTGTTGCAAGAAAACACATTGCCCCATGAACATTGATACAAGACGGTTTTCCACTTTCTCAAGCCCACATGTCACTTTATAATATCTAATATCACTGCAGAAAAAATCAAGTGAAAAATCTATTCAAAACAAACACCATAGGCTACCAATTCCTTTTCAAAAGTTAGTTTCAATTTCAATGTGACTTTAAAGGTAAACAAGATAGTAAGCCATAGTGGCAGATGTTTTGATGTGAAATGTTTTGCAGTGTAACATGTCCAGTCTTTGGTCTCCTTCATTGCAGATTAGCTCTCTGTTAGCTCTGCTGCTGTGAAACCTGTGAGCCTTTGGCCCAGTGAGATAAGCACGCAGGTCAGTTTCTTCTCCAACACTGAAACCTTTTCCTCCTCCTCTCTAGAAAAAAATATGCTGGGACTGTGAGAGGCTGCTTCTATTTCCGACAGAGTTTAACATCTAAAGTACAGGCTGTGTTCACTTGGTTAAACAGACGAACAAGAACATCAGCCCCAAACCTCTTAAGCTGTGCATACACTATATGATTTGAGTCAGTTTCTGACCCGATTTTTGAGCCATACAACTCATTTTAGAGTCGGACTGAATTTTTAGCGTAAATAAAATAAATTTCTGAAAAGTCTTTGGTTGGCCGTCGTCAGGCTGTCGCAGAGTTGAAGCAGAGCCACGAATTGATTCCCCACGATCAGGGCCTTTTTTTTCTCATAGTGCCTGCGCGAAGCAGTAAACGGCGTCTGAAAGTGCCACGGTGACTCCAACCTAGCTATCAAGTTAACAATCTATACATTAAAACATAGCTAGCTTACATCCACTTTTCTGTGCATAGACAGGCCATACTGTCCATGTCTTCCTGCTTTTTTTAAATATTAGTTTCTGCAAACAAGATGGCACAGATGATCAAGGCAGCAAGTTTCTGCCTTGTTAGCTATTATTTCTAGCAAACAAACTTCGACCTGGCTTTGAGGTTTTAAACAAATCTTTAATTGATTATTGTCAGTAGCCAGTAGTAACGGTCTGCAGAGGCCGACGGGTTGTTTTATTTTCTATTTACACGTACAGTGTGAGCACTCAGGAAGTAGCTTGACCATCAGACCATATTGTGTGAGCGCATAAATTGTGCTTTGGCTTTACATTACAGATGATTACATTTACGATGATTACTGTACGTTTGTACAGTAAATGCCCAGCTTCAGCGCAAAATGTAGTTTTGGGAGAACCAACCAGGCCTTGTGGAGCTGTTAACCTGGCCTGCAATAAGAGAGGGAGTGAATTGGTCCAAACATGGCTTTGCTAACCATCACACCTTTCAATGTCCACACACACAAACATGTCCTCCCCTAATTCACTGGAAGAGCTCTGGCAGATTCTCACATGAGAGGGTGGTCTTTCCCCATTCTGTTTGGATTACTCCATGGCTAAAGCTAATATACAGGGTGTGATGGAGCTGAAGTTTATATGAGCTCATACCTTTTAGCTGATCTAAACCTGCTGGCTCACATATGAGCTCCAACATAGCACCCACAAACCAGCAGCAGGACACCCAGAGGACCTTGACATCATCCATGTCTGAAGAAGACGTCATCAGGATTAAAATATTCACTGACTCCGCACATTTTTATCACCTGGTGCACTGAATGCTTAAATTGCAGAAGATAAATACAACTGCACTCTCACACTTCAACTTTGATTCTGGTTACTAGTTAGTTTTCTCAGATGTGCATGAGTAAAATGTGGGCTTACATTCAATTTGTAAATGATATTGGCATACAGAGGCACAAGTTAATGTGGTGTAAGGTTATTAACAGGCTCCACTATCCAAAAAACACTTTATCTAGCAGTGTCTCAATGTTGTTGATAGATGCAAAACTAGTTAAAGTTAAATATACTTCCCTTCCAAAGTGCTCATGATGATTCTAAGCTCACCCTTACAGGACTGGGGGAGCCAGAAATCAAACCAGCAACCCTCAGATTGTTAGACAACCCAATCTACCACTTGACAAATTTCTGTTCATTTTTGCACTGCTTAATGTTCAGTAGATTTGAAATCAATTTGAGACAGCTTCTGTCTCTGCCATGCTGAACTGCCAACAGCTTTATAGCCAGTGTGCAGACGTGCGTGTCTGTGTGTTTGCATGCTGTACTTGCAGGCGCAAATTCCAACTGTACAGGCTAAACCCATATCTTTCTTTGGACCTGTTGTGTGATATCACATTTTGATAGGGCAGGTGTGATTTTTTTTACCACACCGTACGTGGAGTTAGGGAGCAGCTACCAGGATGATAATGTCCTCTCTTTTCCTGCTCGTAATATCAACAACAGATATAATCACCTCATGAGAAGTGCAAGCTAGGACAGAGAACAGTATGACACGGGTCTATAAATCTGTACAAAGGTCACATTCAGACCACCTGTGTAGAATGAAATAGTCATTGGAGTACAGTATTTTCAGAGATACCCATGGCCAATTTAACCGTCTTGGGGCCACTGGGGCAAAAACAGTTGAGTCCCTATTAACTCCATGTTTCTTCCTTTGTCTGTTCAATGTGTGTTCATTTCAACACAAATTCTTAAAAATATGCAACATGTAAGCACAAAACTAAAATAATGTGGTCTAAAAACTTCATTTTGACAGTGCCTCAAGTTCAGGTCACCTTAGCTGTTTATATTATGTTTTAGTGGTGTGTATTCCCAAACAAATGATCAGTTAATTACATTAACACAAACCAGTTGCTATGCACTGAACCAGCTTTGATAATTTAGGAATCTGGCTTCAGAGTGACCAACATTTGGTAATTAAAGCAGCATTGATTAGTTGTGTTTTTGACATTGGGGCAGCAGAACAAGCTAAAAACATGACATCCAGTAGTCACAGAGCAACATTAGCAGCTAGTTAAAGTTTCTGGCCCCTTGATTAATATAAGTCCAATAATTACTTTCCTTTAAGCTCTGTTTTGAGCTCCTCTACTATATTTTCTAGCTAGTCACTAACTTTGTCTGTTTGGTGCTGTATCAACCAAAACAGTAAAGTTAGAGCCCGTATAACCAAAGAATGTGCTGAAGGACGCTAAAAAGCTCTATAGAGCTGAGGGAAGCTGCAAAGTGACACCTTTCAAATTACACGTAGTCCATTGTTAATATATAATACTGCAGCTTTAAGGACTTCAGGAATCACTGACTTTATTATCATTGCTAATCATTAACAGAGTTGCACTCAAGAGGTGGAAGGAACAAATTACATTTACTCAGCTCTCTGTACTTTGTACACGCACAATAACTGTCCAGATTTCACAGTCTCAGAAGGGGCTCTGCTGTTTTGAGCCAGACAGTCTCATTTTCTAAGTCAAATTCTTTAAATCTTTGAAAGGAAACCTGTTGACCTCCCCCTGACCCACCCGATTTGTGTAGTTAACTCGCCTTACAGAGTGAGAGGTGACTTTGTGACCACACAGCAGCTCTTACTGTTCTCCGGGCTTGATGAATGAGATGGAAAACGAATGATAAATGCACTGGTTCCCCCTGCAGAGAGAAGCCACATGTGCATTCAATTCAATCTGCTCTGCTCACGTGAGCCTCACACAGGAAGAAAAGTATGTGTGTGAGTGTGTGTGTTTGCACAAGCACAAAAGAGCCTTTGTCACTCTAAGGCACCACAGGTGAATGACATCATCCATGCCACTGTGGGACTGCAGAGAGTTGGGATTAGAAGTGTGTGTGTGTGCTGTTTTGTGCGTCATTCACTATCATTTTTCCCATGAGAAAATGAGAAAAAACACACATCATCTGCCGCCAAAACAGATACGCACCCTGGTTTTAATCATATCCATTCAGGTAAAGCTGAAGGGGCCAATACATGTATACACAACACAAACATCAGCATGACTTCACACATGTTGCAGCAGCAGGTTTCGGTGACACCCTGTAACTGTAGCTCCAAACGCAGAGGCACCCTTTCTACCTGCAGCAAATTTAAAGAAGAAAAATACAAAGAATTTATTTTCATGTACAATACATAAAAAATAAAGTGTTACCTGATTAGTTTAGCAGCTAAGTTATTTGACAGTTATGTTTTCAGCCTATAACCTTAAAGGTACAATGTGTGTAAGATTGCAAGATTGGGGCCACCTGTCGGAATCATAGTCCAAAGAAATTGGGAGCAGCATACCACCATAGAGTAACTGTTAACAGCTGCTAACTGTTGCTGCTATTAGCTAGTTAGCTCAGTTAGCTGTGCAGCTAGTAGCGGTGCTGTTAGCTGACTCTGCCCTGACAGGGAGACTGGAGCACAGGGGGAGTGCTGGTGTTTATACAGTCCCCTCCAAAACTATTGGAACAGTAAAGCAAATTCCTTTGTTTTTGTTGTTCACTGAAGATATTTGGGTTTAAGATCAAAAGATAAGTATTCAAGATAAGCAGACAAGAGTTCAGAATTTGAGCTTTTATTTCGTGGTATTCACATCTAGATGTGTTAAACAACTCAGGACATAGCACCCTTTGTTTGAACCCACCCATTTTTCAAGTGAGCAAAACTATTGGAACATGTGGCTGACGATGTTTCTTGTTGCCCAGGTGTTGCCTTTTAGGTTGATTGTCCAAACATTAAATATCTCTGCATGACTAGTCTAAGTTTTCATCCCTGGTTCAAACCTATAAAGACTGCATTTCCTGTTAAAGAGGATAAACCAACATGAAGACCAGAGAGCTGTCTATGGGAGAAAAGCAAGCCACTGTCAAGCTGAGAAAAGAAGAAAAATCGACCAGAGCCATTGGACAAACATTGGGCAGAGCAAGAACAACAATTTGGAATGTCCTGAAAAAGAAAGAAACTACTGGTGTACTGAGCAACAGACGTCCAACAGGTCGGCCAAGGAAAACAACAGTAGTTGATGACAGAAATATCATGAGAGCTGTGAAGAAAAGCCCCAAAATATCAAGAAGTGACATCAGCAACGACCTCCACAGTGCAGGGTGAAGGGATCACAATCCACTGCTGGAAGAAGACTCAGAGAGCAGAAATATAGAGGCCGCACCACAAGATGCAAACCACTCATCAGCAGGAAGAATTGGAAAGCCAGAATGAAATTTGCAAAGTACAGAGATGAGCTGCAAAAGTTCTGGAACACAATCTTATGGACTGATGAGACCAAGATTAATCTCTAGCAAAGTGACGGAAAGGCCAAAGTGTGGAGAAAGAAAGGAAGTGCTTATGATCCGAAGCAAACAAGCTCATCTGTGAAGCATGGTGGAGGTAATGTCATGGCTTGGGCGTGCATGGCTGCTTCTGGAACATTATATATGTTCAAGTATATATTGATGATAAAGTGATGATGGTAGCAGCAGAATGAATTCAGAAGTGGACAGAAACATTTTGTCTGCCAATTTATGGAATGCATTGAAACTAATGGGGAGGAAGTTTATCATGCAGCAGGACATGAGCCAAAGCACACTGCCAACAAAACAAAGACTTCATCAGGGGAAAAGTGGAAGGTTTTAGACTGGCCAAGTCAATCAGCTGACCTTAACCCAATAGAGCTGCATTTCACCTCCTTAAGAGGAGACTGAAGGGAGAAACCCCCGAAACAAACAAGAAGTGAAAGAAGCTGCAGTAAAAGCCTGGAATAGCATCACAAATGAAGAATGCACAGTTTGGTGATCAATGGGTCGCAGGCTTGAAGCAGTTATTGCAAGCAAGGGTTCTGCCACCAAATATTAAATGTTATTTACTGTAAGATTATTTGTTCCATTACTTTTGCTCACCTAAGAATGCTGTGGTCTAATACAAACGGTGATATGTCCTGAGTTCTTTAACACATCTAGATATGAATACCAGGAAATAAAAGCTCAAATTCTGAACTCTTGTCTCATACTCATCTTTTGATCTTAAAACCAAATGTCTTCAGTGAACAACAAAAACAAAGGAATTTGCCTTACGTTCCAATACTTTTGGAGGGGACCGTACCTCTAGCACAAGAGCTTTGGACCGTTGGAGGAGGTGGTTTTCAGTCCCAGGGACGAGGGGGACCCATCATGGAATGCCGGCTGTGAGTGGGCTCAAGAACCGGAGCTGTGAGTGGGCAACAGATCCACGCCCAGCAGGCTCCCTGTGAACATGGATTGTTCGGTGGACCAGGAGTTGGTGATTGTTGGAACAGAGGAAAGACCACAATCCTTTTGGTGAGTTTTATTTTGTTTCTGTGAAGTTTGAATGAAGTGTGTTTTACGATGAGTTAACAATGCAAATAGTTTGGTGAAAGAGAGAATATTTCCTTTCTTGACATTTTTGTCAAGAACAACATTTTGTGTTGTCGCGTGGGAGCAGCCACCTCCTCCCTGACCAAGACGGAGGAGGTGGAGGTGGACTTTAGGAGGTCCAAGACAACACTGAGCACCATTCACCTTCTGGGAGAGGAGGTGGAAAGTTACAAATAACTGGGTGTACACATTGACAACAGCCTGGACTGGAAATACTGAGGCTGTCTACAAGAAGGGCCAGAGCAGACTCTACTTCTTGAGGAAGCTTAGGTCCTTTAATGCACCGAGATGTTGTAAATGTTGTATCAGCAGCATCACACCCGGTGACAGCAAGAAACTGAACTAATAAAGAAAGCTGCCTCTGTGCTAGGTCTGCTCTGGAGTCCCTGGAGTTGGTTGTGGGGAGAAGAATACACAAACTGTTTAACATCATGGACAACACTTCACATCCGCTGCACAACCTGCTGGTCGGGCAGAAGAGTGTATTCAACTCTGCTGTAGCAAGGACCGTTACAGGAAGTCATTCCTAACCACTGCCATTACAATACACAACAACTCCCCTCTCATGGGCATATTTCCCAAAATGTTGTACAGTTTCTTTAATAAGTAAGAAAGACGCCTTCCACCTTGTTTACTCTCTGAGGATGTGGTGCAGAACGTGTGATTTTAGACCAACAGTGATTCATTAAACATTTACAATTTGTATCACAACTAATAATTGGTATATCGACATTAAATGTGCTACCACCGTGACTGCTATGTTCGTTAAACATGATTCATAAATACTTTATTTTGGATTTTTTTTTTGCTGATAGGATTGAGCAGAAAAACAGTAGGACACAAACACCAGTGAACACATAATGACACGTGTGGTCAAACTCAACTGTGTCTGTAGGATGTAACGTCTCAAAGTTGTGCTATCCAAAATGACACAACACTAATCACACGCTCATACGCTGGCTGGTGTCAGTGTTTACTCAGTTAAACCCTTGCTTTCGTGTACGTGACACCGTATTGTACAAAAGACACACCCACCCGTACACAAACAAGTTGTCAGTGTCAGAATGAGGTCATCTGGTCCAACAAGGTCGAGCTATGTGCACATTACCGATTTCCATCAGTGCAAATGTTTGTTTTTGCTGGGCAACTTCAGCATGCTTTATGTGCTCAGAGGCTCTCAGGTGTGTGTTCATGCTACCTGTGAGCCAGTCACAAAACACACATGGAGGAACATCTGCAGACGCCCTCTGGTCTGCAGGTGACAAGTTAGTCACAATCACTGTAAGAGCTGTCCAGCAAGATTTAGGGTGTTTGTTTAGAGGATAGTGGAGGTGTTCTAAGGTAATGGCACAAATTTGTCAGCATTCACACCCTGCAGAGCTGACCATTGAATTTGTGATGTGACTGGGAGGCACTGGAACTTCACTTTTAGAAAAAAAGATCAAACCTCATACTCATTCATTTAAGTGCACTCCACTCGTTTCTGTTCATCTTTCTTTTCTCTCAGCACAGGAATCACAGGGAGGAAAGATGGAGCCATGAAATGTCCCATCAACAAAATGTCATCCCCACTCTCAACTTCCTGTGTTCCTACACTAGACCTTCCAGTTTTCATCTACTCGCAAATACCCTTCTGGCTCTTGAAATTATCCCCTTTTCCATGAGCCTCCATCAGTGGCATGGTCTTGAGTAAATCACAATCATTTCGGGAAGCATACCTGGTACCCTGTGAGGAAAATGTTATTAGATCCACAAGATTAAAGAAATCGTGTTGATTTTTGTCACAATTATACAAATTAAAATGTAAAAAAAAAACACTTACACACAAATCTTCTTTCATTTGGTGTAGTTATTTGTCCACTTTTTCACTAATGCTAACCAAACTGCAGTTGGCGTTCACCATGGAAACACCATTTTGCCAATGATTTCAAAATCAGACTACCTGAAACACACAAAGAAACAGGACTACGGCTTACATTATGATTATGATGCTGAGGCTTTTAATATTACATTGTGCATTCTAATATACCCAGCCACCTGGGTTAGACACCACAAATGAATACAAGAGAGCTGAGGGGTACTGCAGAGTTGGCTGAACTCTCTGTGGGATCCATAATTAATTTAAAACATTTGTGAGTGCAGCTTTAAACACATCCAAATTGAACTACTAGTCCCATTTTTGAGCATCACAATATTTTGCATATTTAACCTATATCCAGCCATTTCATGAGAAATGTATCTGGACTTCCACAGCAGTTCAA
>NW_024040189.1:0-3973 GCF_014851395.1 Micropterus salmoides
ATGGGTCTCATGCAAGAACTGCTAGTATAAACAGATTTGTTCTTAATTGGCTTGTAAGAGTAATTTAGAAGAACGTGCAGCATTCAGCAGACTAACTACACATGACTCCCTGTGCTAAACCCTTCCTCAGCTATTATCAAGTAAGAGTTTAATAGATGACCACACCAGTGACATCATCAACAAGTTAAGCTCATCACAATCACTGAACATTACAGGGAATACATCAACATTTCTTTCCATGTATATTTTTTTAAAATCAAGAGCAACACCTGTCATGTTAATGATGTCACTAATTGTGGAGTGCCACCACACCAGGTATGGTATCTAAGATATGCCCTGCCAGTCATCAGATACCCCGCCGGTAAAAAACTGGCCAAAGAGGGAGATAGAGGCCTCTTTCATCAAGACAAGAAAACCCTCACAATGCATGGAGGGTTTGACCCCAAATCCAGCACCCTGAGACTGTACTGCACTCAGTACAAGATCAATAGAGGCTGGGGTCTACCACACCAGGCAGGACCCCAGGTGCAGACTGTGCAAGGATGCCCCTGAGACAGTACAGCACATAACAGCAGGGTGTAAGATGCAGGCAGGAAGTGCGTATGTGGAACGGCATAACCAGGTAGCTGTCATAGTGTACAGGAACATCTGCCGTGAGTATGGGCTGGAAGTCCCAAGGTCAAAATGGAAGACACCTCCTAAGGTAGTTGAGAATGACGGAGCTAAGATCCTGTGGGACTTCAAGATCCAGACTGACAAACTGGTGACGGCTAACCAACCAGACATCGTGTTGATCGACAAACAGCAGAAGAAGGCTGCAGTGATAGATGTGGCAATCCCAAGCGACAGCAACATCATGAAGAAGGCTTGAGAAATACCAAGGACTGAAAGAGGAGCTAGAAAAGATGTGGAAAGTAAGAGCAACAGTGGTGCCAGTGGTAATCAGAGCACTGGGGACTGTGACTCCCAAACTGGGAGAGTTGCTACAGCAGATTCCAGGTAAAACATCAGAGTTCTCTGTCCAGAAGAGTGCAGTCCTAGGAACAACTAAGATACTGTGAAGAACCTTCAATCTCCCAGGCCTCTGGTAGAGGACCTGAGCCTGAGATGACACATACCTACGCAAGGTGTACATATTTGTATACATATATATATAAAAATATACATGTATATATGTGCGGCTGTATCACTATGTCACTTGTCTTGAACTTTCCTTCCTTCAAAGTTAGTGTGCAGTCATATAATCTTCAATATGTTCATGGAGGACCTCCATCACTCATGGTTTAGAGATTCACAGTATAACTCATTTGGTTCACTATCTAAATTAGAAAGTACCAAATGCACGTATGGCTCAGAAGTTATAAGGAAGAGGGTAGATAGCTGGGCAATGTTGGTTTAGCTACCAATGCTTTTGTATAGCCCCTTTCTAGTCTTTTTGACCACTCAAAGCGCTTTTACACTACATCTGCATTCACCAGTCAAACACATTCATACACTGAAACTAAGTGCTAACATTCACACACATTCATACACAGGAGGAATAGCCACCAGGGGCCATTCGGGGTTCAGTATCTTGCCCAAGGACACTTCGACATGCAGAGAGGGAAGCTGGGATTGAACCACTGACCTTTCTTAGTTTTTCCACCACAGTTGTGGACATCACAGAACAAACAGACTTTCAGTCGCAGTGATTATAGTGGCATTACAACCTTTGCAAACATTCAATGTTTTAACTTAAAGCACTTCCCTTCTGTGACAGTGCAACTTGTGCTACAGCTTTGGAGCTTGACCCCAAACGGGGTATCTGGCATTTCCTTTAATTATTTTCTGGTCTTGGCTTGGACTCCACTAAGCTGGTCTGGCCAACACTGTCTAGCCTGGAAATCTTACATAATGAAGCTAAAACAGGCTCAAAGAGGAAAGAGAGACCCATTCAGACAGAGTATAAGGACACAGAGAGGATTAGTTCGGCCTGCTGTGGGGTCCTCAGACACATTATGTCCCCACGTTTAATGGAGGATCTGCAGTCGTCAGGGAGGAGAGCGCATAGTTCTACTGAAAGAACACCAGCTCGCTTTGATGTTGAAGACGAGCAGCCATCTGGAAATAGATCATAGAGTTTACATAACTCAGGCACCTCATTTAACTTAGAATAGGTAGAGTAGGGAGGAAGGAGGAAGGACAGGTTGGTGATGACGGTGTGGCATCCATATAAGTACCTCTCCAGGGTTTTTCTTGGCTCAAATACGGCGGGGTTGGTGCCATCCTGATCATGTGCACACACACCACAGCTTTAATTATGACTGAAGAATCTACAATTATCACGTTGCATATTTTATTTTTTAAAAGTTTCCTGTTCAACATTAAATGAAATAAAACATAAAAGCTGAGTTAATTTAACAGCTAATACCATCAAGTGCTGTTGAATCAAATCAAATCAGCTGTTATCTTCATAGTTCACAGGGGCCCTCCTGCACAGGAGTTTATGTGGATTCCTGGATATTAAATGTTTATCTGAAACAGTCTGTAGTGGTCCCAGTATATTTGTTCATACAGAAGCACATGATGACACAGAGCAACAATTATCATGTTTTTGGTCCAATAATAAATGTTTAATATTCAGTCTCCTTTAACTCTGAAGTATTATAGCCAGTATTTCCTTATACAAGCAGTGAGGAGAATTGGTATTGGTGTTGAGCTCGTAATATTGATCATCAAAAGCATGGCAGATGGTACATTTTTCTCTGGTAAAATGAGAAAATTAGGCAGGAAAACTAAACAAAATTTACAATTTTTTCCTATTTTTTTTTAAATGTATACAGCATCATTCAGAGTGAGTTACATCAGCTAAAAACATCTAATCTAAATGTAAACCTAAATGCATGTTTTGAATGGACTCTGCACAACAAAAGGATATGAAGAAAGCACTTAGTATTAAACAACGAATCATAAAAGAGATACAAAGTGAGGTCAATTTATTACAGTTACTTAGTACTGTGAACTTTAGGAAAATAATAGTACTTAGTTACAATGTCTTGACCTCAACCTTCGTTGGATTAGTTACAATGTTAGGGTTAGTCACTCAAAGTACAGATAAATCATGTTCCAATCCCTCTTTATGAGGCCTCATATCATCATCTTACCCATACAGAGCTTTTTCAAATGTGAACACACTGTTCTCAAAGGCTTTACATAACATTAATGCTGGGTTCTCACCTTGATGCTATGAATTCCAACCACTCAAAACACTCGACAAATGCATGTCACATTCCCCCCATTCATACACTTTCACACACTGATGGCAGATGCTACCATGCAAGGTGTCAACTACACAACAGAATGGAACTAACATTCACACACACACTTCATTATCCTGGCCAAGGACACTTTGACATGCAGAGTGGAGCGAGCCACAGTCACCTGCAAACAGCAACCTGTAATTACATCAGGCCATCTGATTATTTGATAAAATTATATGTCAAAGAATAGGTAATTTGGGATGTGAAAAGATGCACAAATAAAATATACATATTTTTTGATCAGTCTTTGTACAGTACGCAATTTAGCATTTTATAGCATGAACAGCTATAATTTTTGCTGATTTTAAACCTAAATCAGTATATTTCTCTTTGACCCTATGCCTGAACTCGCTTTTTTATCAAGGTAAGTAGTAAGATCCCTATCACTCTCACTGCGATCTATTTACAGCGAAGGAGCCAAAAGTTGATTAGCTTAGCTTAAGAATGAACTTTGCAGAGAGGTGTTTCCGGATGCTTCCAGTTTTTATTCTAAGCTTTGCTAATCACCCCCTGGCTTTTGCTTCATCTTCACCATACATGAGAGTGGTATCAATCTTCTCATCTAATATTCTTTGTGCAGGTGTTTCTGGCTCCAGAGCTGTAGAGTCTGGATCTATGGTTGCAGGTTTCCTATGTTCCTGCTTGATAGCCACTGTTACAGTTATTATTTTAGT